>NC_058132.1:223959942-223960374 GCF_016433145.1 Gracilinanus agilis
CCCTCCCTTATTTTTCCCCCTCTTCTTGGTTTTTAAAGGCCCTGGTCTTTTCTGTGCAAATACCTGGAATTCTTCAATTTTGTTGAATGCCCATACTTTCCCCTGGAAATATATAGTCAATTTTGATGGGTAGTTGATCCATGGTTGCAGGCCCAGCTCTCTTGCCTTTCTGAATATCGTATTCCAAGCCTTGTGATCTTTTAGCATGGAGGCTGCCAGATCCTGTGTGATCCTCATTGGTGCTCCTTGATATCTGAATTGTCTCTTTCTGGCTTCTTGTAAGATTTTTTCTTATGCTTGGAAACTCTTGAATTTGGCAATTATATTTCTGGGCATTTTCTTATCTGGATCGAATGTCACAGGTGTTCTATGAATCCTTTCAATGTCTATATTGCCCTCTTGTTGTAGGACTTCAGGGCAATTTTGCTGAAT
>NC_058132.1:223965276-223999045 GCF_016433145.1 Gracilinanus agilis
ATATAGTCAATTTTGATGGGTAGTTGATCCGTGGTTGCAGGCCCAGCTCTCTTGCCTTTCTGAATATCGTATTCCAAGCCTTGTGATCTTTTAGCATGGAGGCTGCCAGATCCTGTGTGATCCTCATTGGTGCTCCTTGATATCTGAATTGTCTCTTTCTGGCTTCTTGTAAGATTTTTTCTTATGCTTGGAAACTCTTGAATTTGGCAATTATATTTCTGGGCATTTTCTTATCTGGATCGAATGTCACAGGTGTTCTATGAATCCTTTCAATGTCTATATTGCCCTCTTGTTGTAGGACTTCAGGGCAATTTTGCTGAATACTTTCTGTTAGTATGGAGTCCAGGTTTCTATTAATTTCTGGTTTTTCTGGGAGACCAATTATTCTCAAATTGTCTCTTCTAGACTGGTTTTCTTGGTCTGTCACTCTCTCATTGAGATATTTCATGTTTCCTTCTATTTTTTCAGTCTTTTGACTTTGTTTTATTTGTTCTTGTTGTCTTGAGAGATCATTAGCTTCTAATTGCTCACTTCTAGCCTTTAGGGATTGGTTTTTGGCTATAATCTTTTGGTTTTCAGCTATGATCGTTTGGTTTTAGGCTATAATCTTCTGTTTTTCGGCCATAATCTTCTGGTATTCCTTTTCATTCTGGTCATTTCTGGTGTTCAATTTGCTTATCAGTTCATTTGGTTTCTGAGCCTCACTTTCCAATTGCAATATTCTACCTTTTAAACTGTTATTTTCTTACCAGATCTCTTCCATTTTCCTCAAAATCTCAGTTTTGAACTCTTCCATAGCTTGTGAGGAGTTTTCCTTATTTGAAGAGGGCCAAGATGCTTGTTTGTTCTCCTCCTCTGTTTGCTCGGTTGTCTGGATTTTCTCTGTGTAAAAGTTGTTGAGTGTTAAAGACTTCTTTTTCTTGTTATTAATCTTTCTGTTCTGAACTTCCTGAGACTGGGTAGCCATCCTTAGCCCAGCAGCTTCTAAGGTTTATCCTCCCATTCAGGGTCTGTCCGCAGTCTTTTGGCACCTGAGGTCTGAGTTCTGGTTTTTTCCATGGTCAAGCCCCCTGGTGGACCCCCTTGCTTGATCCTCTGCTGGAGGTTTCTTTACAAGTTTCAGGGCGCTGCTTCCACAGTCGTATACCTGTCTGCACTGGTTCCCCACTCATGGTTTCAGAGCTTTAGCTCATGGCTGTGTCTGCCTCCACCCACACTTCCGCCCGTGCCTGTATTCTGAGCCCGCGTTCTACTCCCGCGCTCAGAGTTTGTGTGCTTTCTTTAGCTTTTTGGGGTCCTAAATCTTACTGCCCTCAGGATCAGGCCCCGGAGCTGCCAATGATTCGATGGGTGCCCCAAACTTGCTCTATTTCTTTTTAGCTGGCTTCGGCGCTATAGGTGTTGTGTGTGGAGGGGTTGGGGATGGGGTGGTTGCTCAGTCTGCGATTTATTGAGAGCTGTTTCACCCCTTTATAGCATGGAAATGCCTTGATTCCACGTACCTTCCACGCTGTGCCCTGTTGTGGGGTTCCTCTGTTCTTCTGGACTTGTTTTTATGTCCCCTTGAGGAGTTTTGTGTGTTTTGGTCAGGAGAGGTTAAGAGCTGCTTCTTACTCTGCCGCCATCTTAACCCTAACCCCCCTAATTCAAGTTTTAATTGACATTACCTCCATCAGTCTTCTCTCTCTTTGGTTTGAAGGGCTATATGGTAGAATACCAAAATCCTCTCAATGCATTTCTTCATAGATGTCAAAAACCAAAACTCTCACCTCATTCTACTTTTCATCTGCTGCCTTGCCTTTGTTTCAACTCCATTAACAAAATGATCTCCCAACAGGCACCCTTTAGTGTCCTATTCTTACCCGACTACTTTCATGTCTTTTTTGTATGTTTTGTCTCCCACTTTGGACTCTAAGCTCCTTGAGGTTAAGAACTGCCTTTCATTTATTATTTGCATCCATGATACTTAGCATAATGCTTGATACATAGAAGGCAATAAATGTTAATTGGATTTCTTTACTTCTTTCTTCATCTCTTTCTCTCTTATCTCAATCAGGTTGCAAATGAAACAACCAGTCAGGGACCCAATCCCATTAATGATCATATGGAAGCTTTGACCTGCTTCATATTTGACCTCAAAGAGTTCTCTCCTCCTCAGGCAGCCTGCTTACCAACTCCTTCCTCACCACAAACAAAAGGAACTATGTTAGTGCTATATTAATGCACTCAGTTTTAACCCTAATGCAATTCAGAACTCTGGGGCTCCAGTAATCCCAAGGATTAGGGATTTATTGCAATTGTTATATAAATGAATATATGTTGTAGTGCTCCAGATAAATGTCAGTTATTTGAGTACAGGACAGGTTTTCTTTGTTATTTTTTTGGCTTTCTATCACAAGTACTTCCTTTAACATGTCTGTGCATGAACTTAATAAATATATAGCAACTGATTAATTTTGTTATAATTACTTGCTATCGGGTAACATTCAGCGTAATATGTTAACTTAATACTGTTAATTTTCTAAGTACTAAAAAGAGGCGGATAGTATGGGAGAAAAGCAATATTCTGAAGTACTTAGTCCAAGTGTTGAAGCTAATTCTTCCAAGCTAAGTGACTGTGACCAAATCACTTTAATTCTCCTAAGGCAAAGGATCTTTTACTTTTTGCAGGTGAGGCAGTTAGAAGGGAAGTATTTTATAAAACTTCAAATTCCTTAAGATATAATGTGAATTATTTTACCTATATTATGATATTATTGCTAGGATCAAATGTCATTAAAAACAATATTCTTATTAAAACATAGCACTATAAAAATTTAGTCCTCATTATTTCTAAGGTGATTTGAACTGTGAGGTAGTTCCATTTGGAATCCTGACAAGGCTGTTATAGTATGGATACTATACATGGTAAATTAATTAGGATTCTTCTTCCTAAAACCTTACCTGCTCAACAGAGTCTACATAACTGATAAAATTTTTATATCACAATATTTGTAACTTTGGTCAGGTGATTCCACCTCTAAGGGGCTCCTTTCTCTAATTTCTAAAATATGAGTATTTTGGAGCTGGTGACACTTCCAGTCTTTTTCCAGCTCTAAAGCTAAGACTCTATCATCTGAATACATCCAGATGGATGAATATTCAAGACTTACAGCATGCATATCACCAAACAAAGCAAGTTCATATCAATGAGTTGATCCTCTGAACTTAAACTAAATTGAAAGCCACACTTCAAGATTACTCTAACAGTCATCAGGGACTGATGGAATTGATGAATTGCATCAGAATGATTAGGAACATGTGTCCAAGAAAAAAATCTCAATGTGAGATTTTAAGAGTATCAGCAATAAACACATTAAAATTGTATGAAAAAAGGATAACATTGTATGGCTTTAAAGAAAACTCTATTGCCTCTTTTCAGTACTTTTTAAACTGAAAGTACAAGGCAGATCCATGTTATACTGAATGTTAATCTCTAACAAATATATTATAACATGGATATTAACATGCTATGATATCTAATATTTTATTATACTTTATAGGTTACTTATGATATTGCATAAGACATATGTATTCATAAAATCCATGCAAAAATAATTAACATTTGTATAATGTTCTACAAATTAGGAAGTCCTTTTATATATTTCATTCCTCTTAAACCTTACAATGATTTAATGAACTTGATAAAAGAAACAGTAAAGTGAAATTACTTGCTTGAGGGCATGCCAAGCTACTAGACACTAGATTATCTAAAGTACTGGTATAAATGTGGAAAGGACCCTGGAGTCCATCTAGTTCAAAATCCTCATTTTACAAGTAAAGAACATGAGGCCTAGGGAGCTCAAATAACTTGCCAAAGGTAACATAAGTTTTAACCTAGGTCCTCCCTCTACAGTTCCAGGTCTTTTACCCCTATCCCCATTGTTTTCTGAAAGCTCCTCCAGCTGTTCATCTGTTTTATTTATAGAAGAATATGACCAACCAAGTTATCACTATAAAACACTCCATAAATATAATTATTGCCAGTAATATAAGTATTAAACTAAATGGTCTTCATAATCAATGCATTGGTACAATGCCAAATTTATAATAGAGGATTGTTGTTAGAGTAATAAATATATTGAGCTTTAAAGTTTTCAAAGTGCTTTAGACATGTTAATTCACTTGATCCTGGCCACAATTCTAAGACTTGATGTTTTATTATCCCTGACTCATCTGGAGTCAGTCAGGGAATAAGGGTCTGTGCAAGATTTGACCCAAGACACCCACCTAACAGGCTCACCATGCTTAATTGGGGTCTTTGATCTATTATCTTCCCAAGGAAGGCATTCATCTTATCCAAGAGTTGGTAAAGTTTATTAACAAAATTTCATCTATATACATGTCAGAACTCTTAGCAAAAAAGTGAAAAAATATAAATTAGTTTATATTTATATATATAGTTTATCTCAACAATTTCATATAATTATTGAATTGATTTTTATCATTAGAATAAGTTATTCTTTACTAAACTGATAAATTGCTTTGTTTTCAGCTAGCCTTAGACTACGTAATCTCAATGAAGTTTAAATTTATTATGGAAACTACAGATTCTTGGGTAGATGAGAGTGCTGGGCCTCCAGTCAGAAAGTCTTAAATTAAAATGTGGCCTCAGATACTTATAAACTTTGTGACCAAAGGTATGCCACTTAAACCTGCTTACCTCAGTTTCCTCATCTATAAAATTAGTTAAAGACTGAAATGACAAACCATTCCATTGTCTTTGCAAAAAAAAAAAAAAAAAAAAAAAAAAACTTTAAATGAGGTTACAAAGAGATAGATACAAGTGAGCATCACCACACCTTCTCCTAAATATAGTCAGAAATAAATATATTTTTTCATGGAATGAAATTTTAGTTTTCCAAAAGTGCATAAATAGTAAAATTCATTAGATCAATGTATATATGATAAAAAAAAAAAACCTGGACATTGTAATGGGAGAAGAGGGGTTTTATGGGTTCAATACATTAAAAGGTGGTCACCAGAGGATTGAACTATTATCAGTCCTAAATTAAGAATAATCTCAAATCAAAATTGACTTTTATGTAAATTTATTTACATGAGAGAAGAAAGACATTAAGAATCTATCTCACTGATTAGTCCAGGTATATCTTAACCCTCAGCCGAGGGTTAAAGGGCCTGAGGCCTGGAGGTGAATGGAATAAACTCCACTCACAGAGTCTATAAAAGGAAGTTTCCTAATAGAAGTTCAGGAAGATTCAGTCTTTAAACTCACCATGTAGAACAGTCTCAGTCACAAACCAGTGAAGTTCCCTCAGGTCTCCTTCACTACACCAGTTGCAGCCTCACTCCCCTTCCTCTTTGGAAGGGGTCACATATATGTCACTTCCAGTGCCTTCCCTTAGCCTGTGTGTCCAATCACAATAGACGCTTTCTCGTAGAAAGCATAGGGGGCGGTGCATCAATTCTGATTCGTTACTCACTCTAGCACATTTGGGTTAGGACCTCCCGGAATTGGAAGGTGCTCTCTTACCTTTGGAGATTAAATCTAAAGATGGGCAGTGTAGACATAATCCACTTATCACAACATCACAATACAAGCAATTATCAAAGAAAACTGCCCTGATATTCTTGAACAAGAGAGGAAAATAAAAATAAAAAAATACACATAACACCTCCAGAAATAAATATCTAAATGACAACTCTCGGAAATATTATAGCTAAACACAAAATCCTATAAGCCAAGAAGAAAAAATTGTAAGTAGCCAGAAAGAAATAATTCAGATACCATGGAGGTACAGTCAGGATTACACAAGACTTAACAGCCTCCATATTAAATGACTGAAAGGCTTAGAATAAGATATTCTACAAGGAAAAAGATCTAGGTTTGCAAACCAGAATCACTTATCAAGCAAAACTAAGTATATTTTTAGGGGGTGGGGGAAAACTAAGTATATTTTTTGGTGGGGTAAGGGATGATCATTTATTAAAATAGAAGATTTTCAAGTATTCTTGATGAAAAGAACAGACCTAAACAGAAAATTTGATGTCCAAACACAAGACTCATGAGAAGTCTAAAAATGTAAATAAGAGAAGGTTTAAGAGATTCGGTGAGGTCAAACTTTACATATTCCTATGGGAAAAGGTGATACTTGTAATTCTTAAAAAAATTTTTTATCAGTATTAGAGCAGTTGGAAAGAGTATATATAGATAGATGATATAGAAGTATGTTGATTAGGATGATATAATACAAAAATCAAGGGGTGAAAAAGAGGATTGCACTGTGAAGAGGAATGGAAGAGCTAAAATGGGGTAAATTATATCAGCTGAAGAGGTGTGGAAAACAATTACAATGGAGGGGATGATGAAGGTGGTGATGGCATGGTTTAAACCTTACTCTCATTGTAACTGGCTCAGAGAGGTAATAACAACCATAATCACTTGGGTATAGAATTATATCTTACCATATAGAAAAGTTGGAAGGAAATTAGATGAAGGGGTCAGGAGGAGGATTGTAATAGAAGGGAGGAGAAAGTAGGGGGTGATGATTAAAAACAAAACACCTCTTAGGGTGCACAGAGTAAAAGAAGGAAGAGAAAGATTAAAAAGGGGAAATGAGATAGAAGGGAATACACAATTGGTAATGATAACTGTAAATATAAATGGAATGAATTCACCCATAAAATGGAATCAGATAACAGAGTGGATTAAAAACCATAATCCTACTACATGTTATTTACAAGAAACACATTTGAGGCAGGGAGTCACACACAGAGTAAAGGAAAGGGGATAGAGCAAAATTTTTGTGTGTCATCTAAAGTAAAAAAAGGAGTAGCAGTCATGATTTCAGATAAGCCTCCTTAAAAAACATAAGGAAGGAAATAATATCTTGCTAAAACATACTATAGACAATGAAGTAATATCATTGGGGGAGAAGCCAAGATAGTGGCTTAGTAGCAGGAAAAACTTAAAACCACTTAGAAATTTATTCCAAACCAATCATTACAAAAAGTCTCAAAAGGACAGAGGTCAAAACAGTATGAGTAAAAGGACTCTTCCTCTGGACAAAGCATGATAGATAGGCCAAGAAAGGGGATTCCAACACTATAAGGGGGCAAACTGCATAAGGGATGACCTCTACCCCCACTCAACACACCAATGAGAATCAGGGCTAGGGAAATCTCCAAATTTTTAGGAACTGGCTAAAAGCAACACAAACTCAGCCCTGAGGGCTATGAGACTTGGAATAGCCAGGAGCTTGCTCCCACACAGCATCAGCAGCTAAATAAGATAGCCTCTGGGCAGTGCAGCCAGATATACTAACAGACCCACCCTTGAAAATACCAATCAAAGGAGGTGGGGCTCAGAGCTGTAGCAGCAACAGCATCAATAGCACCAACAGCAGCAGTAGCTGAGGAAGAGAGCTTCAGGGAAAAACACTTCAAATTGTGCTATACAAAAAACATCACAGATCTACCTGTTCTCAATCAGACCTCTGACAGGGAAAGGAAGATAATCCCAAGGCATACCTCTGTGAGACAAAAACTAAAATAGCAATGATCGACATACAGGAATCCCAGTTCTCCAGTGGGAAAAGGAGTAAACAACAGCAAACAAAGCTCTTGACCATGGAAAATGTCTATGGAGAAAAAGAACAAAATACAAAAGCAACAGAAGAGAGTGAGAAACAAACACGTTCCCGCCAAGAAAATGGAAACTGGTCACAAGCTAGGGAGAAACTCAAAAAGGAGTTCGAGAACCAAGTAATAAAGATAGAAGAAAAATGGGAAGAAAAGTGGTAAGAAGAAATACAAAAAAAAAAACTCAGGTTTTTTTTTGTTGTTGTTGTTAATATAGGTGCTCATGGATATAAATTTTCCCTTAAGTATTGCTTTTGCTGATATGAATTTTGAAATATTGTTTCCTCATTGTCATTCTCTTCAATGAAATCAGTAATTGTTTCTATGATTTGTTTTTTAACCCATCAGTTTTGGAGAATCAGATTAGTTTCCAGTTAATTTTTAATTTGCTTCTCCATGTACCCTTACTAATTATAATTTTTATCACATTATGATATGAAAAAGTTGCATTTATTATTTCCATTTTTCTGCACTTGTTTGTAATGATTTTAAACCTAAAACATGGTCAATCTTTGTGAATGTACCATGTGCTGCTGAAAAGAAGATGCATTCCTTTTTGTCCCTATTTATTGTTCTCCACATATCTATTAACTCTAATTTTTTCTAAGATTTCATTCACATCTCTTATCTCTTTCTTATTTACTTTTTGGTTTGATTTACTTAGATGTGATAGAGAAATGTTCAGGTCTCCCACTAGTATAGTTTTACTATCTATTTCCACCTTAAACTTCAATAGTTTCTCCTTTAAAAATCTGGATGCTATACCATTTGGTTCATACATGTTGAGGCCTGATGTTTCTTCATTATCTATACTGTCTTTTATCAGGATGTAATTACCTTCTTTATCTCTTTTAATTAGATCTATTTTTACTTTGGCTTTGTCAGATATCATGAGTGCTACTCCTGCCTTCTTTTTCTTAGTTGATACCCAATTGATTTTGCTCCAATCTTTTACCTTTACCCTGTGAGTTCCTACCTGCCTCAAGTGTGTTTCTTATAGACAGCATATGGTAGGATTTTGCATTCTAATCCACTCTGCTATCTGCTTCCATTTTATGGATAAGTTCATCCAATTCCTATTCAGAGTTATTATTATCACTTGTGTATTCCTCATCATATTTGAATTCTTCTTTTAATCCTGCCCTTTGTTATTTCATTATTTTGTTCCACACAAGTACTTTGCTTTTTGTCTATCCCCCTATTCCACATCCTCATTTGTCTTTCCTTCTCTCTCCTTCCTTATTACTCTCCTATTTCTCTTTTGGGTCTTTTAATCACTTCCCCAACTTTTCCATTTCTTAATACTTCCCTCCACATACCCCACTACTTCCTTATTCCCTTTCAATTTCTCTGTAGGTTAATATAGAATTCTATACCCCCATAAGGCAACTGTTCTTCTCTCCCAGAACTGATTCCACTGAGAGTAAGATGTAAGTATTATCTGTCACAACTCTCTTCCTCCCCTTCTTATAATAGTATTCTACACCCTACTCTGCATGAGCCCATTTATGTAGTATAATTTATCCTATCTTACCTCTTCCTTTTAGTTTCTCTTAGTACCATCCTCTTCCCCAATTTAATTTTGTTTTTTACATGTCATCTTAAATAGCTTAATATCACATCCTCTGCCTATGTATGTTTCTTTTATCTAGTATGACAATGAAAACAATTTAAGAGTAATAGATATCATTTTTCCTTATTGAATATAAACAATTTGACCTTTTTGAAACCCTTAATCTTTTTTCTCTTTTTTTTAATTTTCTTACCTTTTTGTGGTTCTTTTAAATTTTGTATTTGAACATCAAACTTTCCATTTAGTTCTGGCTTTTCTTTAGGAATGCTTGGGACTCTTCTATTTTAATTAAATGCCCATACATTCACCTGAAAGTGTATAGTCAGTCTTTATGGGTAGGTGATTCTTGGTTGTAGAATCAGTTTTCTTGACTTCCTAAATATAATATTCCAAGCTGTGTGGTCTTTTAGTGTGGAAACTGCCTGATCCTATGAATTCCTGTCCAGTGCTTCTTGATATCTGAATTGTTTTTTTCTGGCCATTTACAGTATTTTTTCCTTGACCGAGAAGCACTTGAATTTGGCTACAACATTTCTGGGAGATATATTTTGGAGATTTAATGTAGGCTATGATTTGTGGATTCTTTCAGTGTCTATTTTGCCTCCTTGTTCAAGAATATCAGGGAAGTTGTCTTGGATAATTTCTTGTAATATGATATCTAGGCTTACTTTTTTGTTTTGTTTTTGTTCTAAGCTTTCATATAGTCCAATAATTCCCAGTTTGTCTCTCCTTGATCTGTTTTCTAGGTCTTTTATCTTTTCAATGAGATATTTCATGCTTCTGTCTATCTTTTCTTTCTTTTGATTTTGCTTTATTATTTCTTGCTGTCTCATGAGATCATTAGCTTCTACTTGCCCAATTATAGTCTTTAAAGTCTGATTTTAAGCTATAATGCTTTGATTTCCTTTTTTGGTTTGGCCTATCCTGATTTTCATGGCTTCCAACAGGTTAATTTTGGTCTCCAATTTGTTTATTATTTCATCTGATTTAAGTGCCTCTTTTTTCATTTGAGCAATTTTGTCTTTTAAGATGTTATTTTCTTTTTGTATTACTTTCACTTATTTCCCTCCCTCCTCCTTTTCTTCCCATTTTCTCATATCTTTCTTACTTAGTTTTTTAATTCTTTTTTGAGTTCCTCCAGAGCTTGTGACCAATTTCCATTTTTTTTGGGGGGGGGGAGTTTGGATGTGTTTGCTTTTTTTCACTCTGCTGTTCCTTCTGTATTTAGTTCTTTTTCTCCATAGAAATTTTCCAGGTTCAAAAGCTTTTTTTGCTATTATTTATTCATTTTGTAGCTGTAGGATTGGGATTCTTGCATGTTGGTGGTCATTGCTTTCTTAGTTTTTGTCTTGCAGGTTTTTGCCTTGGTGCTATCTTCCCTTCCCTGTCAAAGATATGAGTGAGAACAGGTAGATCTGTGATGTTTTTTTGTGTAGTACACTTCAAAATGTTTTGCCCTGAGGCTAACTGCCTCAGCTGTAGTGGCTTGGATTTTCAAGGTCTGTGGTTTAGAATATTTTGCCCTTAAGCTATCTTTCCTGCCCTTGCTGTCTCTACTGTGGCCACCATGTTGCTATCCCCACTACAAGGACTGAGCCCTGTGTTATTTAGCTTCAAGTCTCACTGCCAAAGCCTGGCACAGCCCTCAGGGGTAAGTCTGTGGTGCTTTCTGCCAGCCTCCAAGAATTTGGAGATTTTCCTGGCCCTGGCTTTAACACTGTCACTGTAGGTGGTTGCGGGGTGGGGGGTAGGCAGAATGGTAGTTAGCTTGCTCTTTGATTCACATAGTTTCACACCCTTATAGTGTAGGAATCCCCACTTAGTGCCTACCTTTCACTGTTCAGTAGGAGAGCCCCTTCTCTTGTCTCAGTTTTGATTTTGGTTCTTTTGAGATGTTTCATAATGATTGGTTGGAAGGAAGAGGCTCCAGGATTCTGCTACTTGTAATGGGGGTAATTTGAGGAAAGGTGAATGGGATAAGGGAATTTGGAAGGAGATTGTCAGAGACTTGCTAAGTGAGTAATCTAGGTTACAGGTAGGCTGGGATTAAGGAGATTCAGGATATAATAGGACTGAAGTCAGGAGTATAACACAGAAGGGAAACAGATCTTCAGGGAGAGGAGAAATTAAACTAAACAGACAAACAGCGGGCTTTACAGACTGGGACTTAGACTCAAACACAGGCTGAGGGAAATAGACTAAACTGAAATTAACAAACAGAGTTTAGTTAATTTCACAGGAAGGGACTTGTTTTGAAGTTACACCTTCCTTCAAGATGGATACCCCAGCTCCCTTTCAAACCCAGAGTATGTTGGTTCTTTCCCTCTTCTTCCCTCTCTTAATAACTACCAGACAAATTATACTAATAGGTCTGTTGAAACACAAAGGGGTTTATTATCTTTAAAGGATGATTTGTCAGGAAAGTGGATCAAAGGAAAGCCCTAACAGTTGTCTCAGGAACCTCAGGTGTGGGATGGGAGGCAAAGATGAAGTCTGAGTAAGGACCAGCCTTTAACTCAGCTTACAAAATGCTATTGTTATCTAAAGGGAATAAATGATGATTGACTAGTTTCTCTATATCTAATATTGGCAAATAACAATTAACCCTTCACAGATTTTGAACTCCTCTCTAATTACTCTCCTTATTAACTCCATAGACATATAAGTTAAGGGATAGAAGGTAGGAAATAATATTTGGGAAGGAAGATATAAAGGGTTTATCCAAAATAATAATTTCTTCAGTAAATATATCAAAGCTAGGCTAAATTTCAATACTACAGCTAGGTAAGGAGGCAACTCGGCTGATCAGACAACCTCCCTCCACGGGAGACCCTAATCAACTTACTTTTCCTCAAGATTCCAAGCTCCTAACTGCTTTTGGAACTCAGCCAAAGCTTGAAAAAACTATATGACCCCTTCTCTATACAACATACTATACTGCCATCTTGGCTCTGTCTCTACTCAGAAAATAAGATATAATTAGTCTTAAAGGATACCAGGGAAGCCAGGAGGCAGAAGTGACATCTTCCTAGGCATAAGAGACATCAAGAGCAAATGTATGGAGTCAGGAGATCGAGTGTCATACGTTAGTGGCAAATAGGATAGTATCATGGAATCAAAGAATATTTTAAAGGAAGCAAAATATAAGGAGACTAGAAAAGTAGTAAATTAAGGCCCAGAAAATGAAGTATTATAAATGTCTACCAGCAGACTTATATTTGATCCTGAAGGTAATAAGAAACTGGCAGCCATGGACAAGTGTGAGGTTGACATGGTCAAATCTCCTGCAGTCTGGAAAAATCACTCCAATAGTTGAGTCATGGGGACCAAACAGAAAGCTATCACAATAGTCAAGGCAAAAAGCAATGGTAGCCTACACAAGGGTCATAGATATGTAAGTGAAAGATGGAGATGTGAACAAGAGATGTGGAAGATATGACAACAGAATGGAAATGTGGGCTGTGGTGTGAAATAGATTGGAATGTGGCTATTGAGAAATTAAGAATGACCCTGAGATTGTGAGCCCAGGTGAGTATATAGCAATTCCCTTCACAATGATAAAAAATGTTAGCAAAAGGGTAATACTTTTAGGGGAAAAGATGATTTTTGTTTTTCATACATTGAGTTGGAGAACTCTGTAGGATATCTAATTCAAGAATCCACCAAGTAGCTGTGGATAATATGAGAATTGAGTTTAGGAGAGAAATATGAAAAGATTTCCATTTGTGGGATTATGGGCCGGGTCTTATGAAATCTATCATTAACTTCTTAACCTTTAGAGTCACTCATTTCCCACTATTATTTATGTATTCAAAGTTATTCATAAGTAAATGTGAGAAATAAATTTGCAAAATCAAATTAAACCATTTTTGCAGAAGGATCAACACAGTCAGTTGGTGGTAACTTATTTCTAACTGACTTGGTCCACTTAGCATTCCCCTGGTAAAGATTAGCTTCAGACAACAATGTAGTGATTAACTTTTATAATTTTGGCTGAGATAGTTGATTGTAGATGAACTATTCAGCATCTGAACCTATATTATAAAATATTTCATTCAATGTGGGGCTTGATTAAGGTTATGTAATTATGAAATTATGTGTATGAAAAAAATTTCAAGTATGTTCTTGGCTGTATTTTCTTTTGCCTAAAATAAAATATTATTTCTGTGAATTCCCAAGCTAAAAGATCTTGCTGTTTGAAGTTCTGCATATGTCCCAGTGTAAATACAGATAAATAATCTTTTTCCAATTTAACAGAGGCAGTGCTGCATAGTGAATAGAAGACCAGACTGAAGTCAAGCCCTGCTTCTGAGACACATTGGCTATGTTATCCTTTGCCTCAGGCTTTTTATATGACTACCAGATTTCAAATAATGGCTAATCTGCAAAGATGGAAAGAGTTTTCACACTAAAAATTCCTGACACTCCAAAGTCCAGACCAAAATTCCTTTAAGAATAGTTCAAAAGATCTGGAATTTCACTGGTGTGTGTATACATTTTACCAATATGGATCACATGACTACATGCCTAAGTAGATAACCTATGAATTTCTGTAGCAGGGATGATTCCTGGCCAATCAGGCAGCTTTCAGATGATGAGCTTTTTTGATAAAATATAAGCTGGTCCACAAATAACAGACATACATTCCATATCTAAACCCATTACTTTGATAGGACCTTGCAGGGCTTTTATGTTGCTAATTCTCACTTAGAAACTGTATGGTAATCTTTAGACTATGATTATACATGATCACAGTTTTAGTGGGATCTACTCCTTTATAGCATTAGCATTGTATATGATAACAATAAACTATTTCTCTAACAAGTTCCACTTTTATGAGAAAAATATTATGCCTAAGTTGAAAGGTAAAGGACTAGAACTTAAACTCTTTTTTATTCATTGAAATAACTATTCGTATTAAGAAAAAAGTGAAATCAAATGATTTATTTGTTAAAATTTAAGTTGGTAAAAGGGAGTAAGTTAGAATAGCAAAAATCTGTCTTTGGTGTGGTACAGGTACCATATAACATTGGACTTAAATTCTTTTAACTCCCTTCAAATTAAATCAGATTTGTATATTATAGTATGTATTATATATATGTATGTATATATATATATTGTATTTGTGATCCTTTATATCCTTAAACAAAATTCACACCATGAGACAGTCATAAAAATAGTCATTGATTATGTTTGTTGGAACTTCCCCATTTGGCTCCCAATGGTGGTTAGCATCATTCTTCACATTTCCTTTAATGTTGTATGACTTAGTACAAGAACATCTAGGGCATTCATGGTAAACTGAATTTATGGTAGCAAAGAGATCCTTTTTATAACAAAGAAGAAGGTGAAAAATACAATTTCAATCCATATATCAGAATCCTAAGTCTTATTCTGCCAGCTTTCCGCTTTCCTTCTGTTCTACATATCCTTATGTTGCAGGTTTTTAATTGTACTCTGGGATGCCTTTATTCTCTAGGCTAAGTTCGAGGTTAATTAGGCAGCAGTCATTATTATAACAATAAAATCATGGAAATACTTAACTCCCTGGTCCCCTGGATCTTTCATTTAAATAGGCATAACTGTAGTACTTGAAATTTGAAAAACCTATTTGGGGCCAGCTTCGTACCAGTACTTAAACCAAGTTTCTAAGGGCTCAAGTAAATATGAATAAATTGATGCCCTGAATGAATTTTATCTTAAGAATTCTAGGATTAAAAAAGATACAGCAGAATCAGCTTTAATATTATCTAGCATATGTGAAAGGACCCTTAATTTTCTTAGCATATTGAACCATGAGTATTGAAGCTCCATGAAAGCAGATCATGAACCATTTGGTTTAATGGATCACCTTAAGATAGTTCCTTAAAGCTTAGAAAGGTTAGATGATTTGTCAAAAATCACACAACTATTAAGGATCAGAGACAAGATTTGATTTTAGATATTTTTGAGTCTCAGAAGAAACCTCTATCCATTATGCCCTGATGACTCTACAAAGTCCAGAGTAGAATGCATAGATTTATCAAATCAAATAAAGGATGATTTATTTCTGGATGAGTTATTAATAAAGAGTTTTTACAGGATTATTTTTTTCTTTTAAAAAAGCATTTTTAACTCAATAATCATTAGCTACTCAAGGGAAAGTCTTAAGGAGAATAGGACTATCAAAGAAAATAATTAAAATGAAATTCGTGATTCTACTGACTCATAAGTCATAAGAAATAAAGACAGGATTCTTTTAAAGAAGTCAAACAAATCAAAGGCAAAATTGAATTCATTAACATAAAATTTCAGTTCATATTTTCAAATATGACCTACCTATTACAAAGATAGTAATTTGTGTGACCTTGGGCAAATTGCTTAGTCATTTGGTACCTATGTCTTCCTCTACAGAATGAAGGAGTTGGACTATATAGACCCTAAGGTCCCTTTTAACTCTAAATATTCAAAAAGATATGTAGTAAAATGTAGTGATATATTAGCTGTCTACTATTTCAGGATCAGTTCTAAGGAATATCTCATAATTAGCCAAGAAGTCATGAAAGCTTAGAATCAATTTTTTTTTCAATTTTAAACCCTTAACTTCTGTGTATTGACTTTTAGGTGGAATATTAGTAAGGGTAGGCCATGGGGGTCAAGTGACTTGCCCAGGGTCACACAGCTGGGAAGTGTCTGAGGCTGGATTTGAACCTAGGACCTCCTGTCTCTAGGCCTGGCTCTCAATCCACTGAGCTACCCAGCTGCCCCTAGAATCAATTTTGAATATATTTTTGTCATAAAGATATTTTATTACAGATATTTTCATTTTCCCTATATCTATCTTTAGTTCAGTGCCTGTCACATAGTAGGTATTTATTTAATGGCTATTTGTCTTGAGTATTCTTGTAAGCTGGCTATCCCTCATACTTGGAATGCACTCTTATATGAACTCATCCTCTTGAAATTCCTAATTTTCTTCAAAACTCGGTTCAAATATCACTTTCTTCAAGCCTTTCCAAGTGCCCTATCCAAATTTCAAAACTTCCTTGTATTTATTTCATATTCATTCTCCATATATTTATGTTCATGTAAATCTCCAAATTTAAAATTGACAGGAATTGATTATGAATTTTTTGTCTTAGTATCTCTAGACCTAGCTCAGTGTCTGGCATATAGATCCTTATTGATTGATGAAATATCAAAAGGAAGGAAAGTATTAAGTCTAAGAAGTCAACCACAAAAATGAAAAAATTTAAGCACCTACTTTGTACCAGGAACTGTGCTAAGTGCTGTGAAAAAAGAACTTGTGCTCTCAAGGATCTCATGATTTAGTGGAGGAGACAACATGAAAACCCATCTATACAAACAAGTTATATACAAGATAAATAGGAAATAATTAGCAGAGGGAAGGCATTGGAATTTAGAGATTTGGGGAAAGTCTTCCTGTAGAAAGTGGAATTATATTTGGGACTTGAGTGAAGCCAGGGTGATCAGTAGGTAAAAATGAAGAGGAAGAACATTCCAGACATGAAGAAGGTGAGAAAATTAGCCAGAGAGAATTCCCTGAGCTGAGAGATGCTATTTCTTATTTATGGAATCACCAGAAGGCCAGTTTGCCTGGATCAAAAAGGAAATGTTTCAGAGTAATATGTAAGACTGGTAAAGTGGAAAGGGAGTGAATATTAAAGGCTTTGAACATCAGAGGATTTCGTATTTATTCCTGGAAGTGCAAAAGAGCAACTAGAGTTTATTGAGTAGAAGGTGACATTGTCAGACCTGTGTTTTTAAGAAAATCACTTTAGTGGAGCATGAACTTGAGTAAGGAGAGACTTGTAGAAGAAAGACTATTGTTATTATAGTTTTAGTCATACTGTACCCTTGATAAACTCATCTGGTGTTTTCTTGGCAAAGATAATGGTGTGGTTTTCCATTTCCTTCTCCAACTCACTTTAGGCAAAAATGGTTAAGTTTCTTGCCAAGAGTCACACAGCTAGAAAGTGTTTGAGGCTATATTTGAAATCAGGAAGATAAGCAATCTATTGCAATAGTTCAGGTGTGATGCAATGAGGCCCTGCATCAGGGTATCAGTATTAATATCAGAGGAGAAAAGGGGATATATTCAAAGAACATAGTAAAGGTGAGATCAACAGGCTGTAACAAAAGAAATTCTCTTGAGACTATATTTTTTAGTTTTAAGATATTAATTTATTAAATTGGCTGCTCAAGATTTCTAACTAGCCAGCAGACTCTCCATAGTCCAAACAGATGCCAAAAACTTAATCAGGACCACAAAGGAATGATGTGAGCATGAGCATCCAGGCAGCTATGGAAGGGCAGAAAGAATAGAAGTTTAAGAATAAACAGCTAGGCAGGAGAGCTCAGCAACCCTGTCCCCCCACCAAAACAAAAAGAGCTTTGGTTTTCAAAATTAGGAGATTATCAGGATCTTTGGAGGTAGAAATTTTGGTGGAATG
Organism: Gracilinanus agilis; assembly: GCF_016433145.1. NCBI lineage: Eukaryota > Metazoa > Chordata > Mammalia > Didelphimorphia > Didelphidae > Gracilinanus > Gracilinanus agilis. Next base: position 223,982,944 of record NC_058132.1, read on the forward strand.
AAGACAGAAGTTGGATTATAGAAGATTAAAAGAGTGAGACAAGAGGATATGAAAATATCTATTGTGTATGGTCTTCTAAGGAGTTTCTAAAGGCTAGGAGACATATAGAATTATATAATTAGTGGGGTGGGAGGATCAAGTGAGGGTTTTTTGAGGAGGAAAAATATTTAGACAAGTTTGCAGACAGTAAAGAAAGAGACAGTAGACCAGAATAGATTGAACATAGATGACATAGTGGGGATGACTAAGGGGACAAAATGTTGGAGGTGATAGGATAGAATGAGATCACTAAATAGGCATTTTTTTTGGCAAAGAGTAGGTTCACCTCTCAAACCAAAGACAGGAGAGAAGGACATAATGGGGAAGGTGTCTGGGTGACCTGATATAAGGCAGAGGAGAGAAGAGAGGGCTATTTGTGAATGGCATCATTTTTTTTCTGTAAAGTATGAGATAAGCTTCTTAACTGAAAGGATGAGTAAGAGAGTTGTAGGAGTCTTGGGAAAGATGAAATGGTTTGGAAGAATTGGTATAGGAAGTGGGATAGTGAGTTAATAAGGGAAATATTGAAGGACTACCTAGCAGCAATGAGGGCCAAGTTGAAGTTGTGTAACAAATTTCTGATGGACCCATTCAGAATGGTTGTGTGATATTTTAACCTTTGTTTAGCAAAATATGTATATAAGAGAGAAGGTAGAGGATTGTGGGATTGATCCAAGAAAGAGGTCTGACATGACATATTCAACAATATTATAAGGGATCTAAGATCTCAAAAAAAGAGGACAGTATGAAAAAGACTTCACCAAATAGCCAAAAAAAGAGAGGAGAGAATGGTTAGTGCCTTGAATGATGGCTGGGGATAAAACTAAGAGTTTGAGGGATTGGAAGTAATGATGTGGACAAGAAGTAGGTAAGAAAAGGCAGAGTAGAAGTGAAAAACCAATAGATTATCATTGGATTAAGAAATTTTGAATTCTTGACCATGAAAGTGGTGTATTTGTGGCTGATGGCAAGATAAAGGATATAGCTATCTGTCTGCATAGCTGATGTGGAGTGGAAAAGTAGGATATAGGAATCAAATAGTTTAAGGAACTGAATGGCTAGAGTGATAGAAGGAACATCAACTTTTAAACTGAAGACTGCATAAGAACAGAAGTTAAAGATGAGAGATGTGTAAGTCAAGTACTGAACTCATTGAAGAAAGAAGGGGAATCACCTAGTGGTCTGTAGATGATGACTACCAGAATTTTTATGATGTGGATTATATGGACCTCAAAGAAGGAGAGGTTACTGAGTGATGGAGGTTGGAGAAGAAGTTGGAATGGACAATGGGAAACAAAGAGTAGTTCAACTGCCTCACCTTAACCAGTTAACCTAGAGGAATGAGTGAAGGTCCAGAATAGGTGGCCAGGAAGATAGTCACTTCCAAAGATCTAGATCTCAGTTACTCCCATAAGATACGAGGAGTGGGAGAAGAAAAGATTTAATATGAAGGTTAGTTTTTTGCCTGTAAAAGTCATTCCAGAGAGTGCAGTACAAGAAGTGAGTAGCATTTAGTCAGCTTTTGAGTAAAATGGTTGAGGATGATAGGAATAACTAATTGAGTGGTGGGGAAATGGGAATGTGGTTCAGGTAATAATCTAAGTTTCAGAATAATTGAGATTAGTAGGATATGACCAGCTATATGTTAATCATTACATATAAAATGCCTCTCCTCTTCACAGAGGTGGCAGAAGATCAGACAGGAGATATTTATAGGATGATACGAAAACCATACAGTCAGAGAAAAGGCTCATCTTCTCCTTTTTTCCTTTTTCCAGAGGCCAGAGGTCAGATAGAAGATAGGGCAGCAGGAGATGGAAGTTAAATATGTATAACAGTAAGTGGAAGTCATGCTCCTCTAGACCTTTCTCTTCTACAACTTCATAAGATTCATGAGAGTCAGATGAAAGGACTTTCCATTTCCCACCAGAGATCAGATGGATAAAACAGGAAGTACAATTTATGTAGTACAAGGGAAGATAGAGAACATCCCTTGGCCTATGTGACATTCCTCTTTTTTTGTACATCAAGAAGTGGAAGTCATGTGCCTAAATGAAGTTTGCCACCTCACTTCTCCTTTTCACTGGAGGCTAGAGATCAGACAAGCACAAGGAAAGAGAGAAGTGAGAAGGGAGTGTATTCCATACTTAGAAGGTATATATAATATATAATAAGGCAGAGCATGAAGAGATAAAGTATAAGACATAAGGAAAAATATAAAGTCCAGTTTGTCTGAGCTTTGATGTGTATGAAGAAAATTCTATAATAAGGCAAGAAAGGTATATGAGAGCCAAGTTAAAAGGGACTTTAAAGGTTAACAAGAACAAAAATATTTATAGTTGCGCTCTTTGTGGTGACAAAAAATTGGAAAATGAGGGGAAGCCCTTCAATCAGGGAATGACTGCACAAATTATGGCATCTGATGGTGATAGAATACTATTGTGCTGAAAGAAATAATGAGCTGGAGGATTTCTTTGTGAACTGGAACGATCTCCAGGAATTCATGCAGAGCAAAAGGAGCAGAACCAGAACGTTGTACACAGAAACTGATGCATTGTGGCACAATCGAATGTAATAGACTTTTCTACTAGCAGTAATGCAATGATCCAGGACAATCCAGAGAAACTTATGAGAGGGAACACTATCCACATCCAGAGAAAGAAATGTAGGGAAAAATTTCAGAAGAAAAACATATGACCAATCACATAGTTCAATAGGGATATGATTAGAGTTTTGATGTTGATAGATCACTCTACTGCAAATATGAATAACATGGAAATAGGATTTGAACAATGAGGCATATATAACACAGTGGAACTGCTTGTCAGCTATGGGAGAGGGGAGAAAAGGAAGAGGGAAGGAATCATGAATCATGTAAGAAAAATATTCTAAATTTAAAAAAAAGAAAATAAAAACTTAACAAGAAGCAATTCTATTTGATTCTTGAAGTAAAGAGAAGCACTAAGAATTTATTGAATAGAGGAATGATAGATCAGCTTTATCAGATTGTTCAGTTGTCTTTGTCTCTTGTGGCTTGAAAATCCTTAGTATACTAAGCCTGTGGTTCGCTATATTACTATGTAACAGGCAGTAAATGTATGAGTTGAACATGATTATTGAATAATTCTATAAGTCTTTTATAAAATATAATATATATTTACTCTCCTCTATATTTTATAAATTATATTTATAAATAAAATATATTTAGAATCTACCTTCTTTATCACCACCAGCAACAACAGCTGACCAACTTCCATCGAGGTTGAGATAGGTAAGAATAGCAACATGTCCCATACTACCTGTTCTACTTCCAACTCAACTCTCCAGTCTTCATCTGAGGAAGGTAAATCCTACAGAGCAAAGATAAGCAATTCTTACCAACTGATAATCAACTATAATTCACAAGACAGACATGCCAGCCTAACTGAAGGAATGGTGAACCCTGAAGGAAGGATAGAAATTAACAGGTGCTTAGTAAATCAAACCACCCACACCACTTTGAACACCATCTCTGATTGGACTCTGATAGAATTATACCAGAACTTTTTGTAATATTTGGTACCTGCAGCCATCATTCCATTGTGGAGTACAAACAACCTTTGTAGAGATGCAGCCTGACAATTGCACCCACACATGCAACAGCCACATCTATTGAAAATATGAAAAAGAAAAATTTTATCACCAAAGCCATTGGTACTATCAAATGGTTAAACATCAGATTCTGGTATGATTTTAAGAGTGGAAATGACTTTCAGGAAAGAAAAAATATTAGCGTCTGCTTTGCTGTTATACCGCAAGAATCATAGTACTATCCTCTCTTACTTGCAACTGAATCTTGGCATACATATTGTCTCTTCCATTAAAATGTGAGTTCTTTGAGAACAATAAATATCTTTTTTTTATTTGTATCAACAGTGCTTAGCACTGTGCTTTGCATAAAATATATGCTTAATAAATGTTTTATTCATTCATTCACTTATTCAAAGCAGTACAAAAACATGAAATAGCAAAATTTTATCTTGAAGCATACAGACATGGCAACCAAGGGCAAAATCAGTTTACATTAAGCTCATTTTTGTATAGCCTGCATTTAAAAACAAGTTTTATTTTCCAGGAGAATTTCCAAGAGGTTCCTAGTCACCCTAAATTAATAGGAACTAGGAGGACTTCTGAGAAGGTAACATCAACATAAAACCTAAGGTAATTCTAATGACTTATGAAGAGAAGCATTTAAAAGAGAGTCACTACATTTTGTGGACCAAAGGCATGAAATTAAATTGTACATGATATTGGTAGTAAGAGTAAGGAATTGGAGAGCTTTTAACATGCCTATGGAGAATGCAAGACTGGTTCAATATCAAGAAAATAATTAGCATAATTGATATCAATAAGAAAACCTACAAAAAGTATATTTCAATAGATGAAGGAAAAGCTTTTGACAAAATACAACACTAGTTCCTATTAAAAACACTGTAAAGCATAGGAATAGATTAGAGATTTCCTTAAAATAAAATAAAATAATATTTAATATTATTAAAATAAATATAAAATATAAATACAAAATATAAAATAAATAAATATTTATTATTAAAATAATAAATAGTATATGTCTAACACCGTCCACAAACATTATCACTAATAGGGACCAGCTAAAAGCCTTCTCTATAAGATAAATGGTAAAGCAAGGTATGACTTATTTATTCAATATTATACTAGAAATATTATTATTCATTATTATATTATTATTCAATATTATGCTAGAAATCCTAGTTACAGTAAGAAAAGAAAAGAAAAGACATTATAGTAATTAGAATAAGCAGTGAAGAAATAAAACTATTGCTCTTTTCAGATGATATGATGGCATAAACTAAGAATCCAAGAGAACCAAAAAAACTAATCAAAATAATTAACAATGTCATGAAAATTTGCAAGATATTAAAAATTATCATCATTTCTACATATTATCAATAAAGCCAGCAGGAAGAGATAAAAAGAGAAGTTTTGTTTAAAATAACTATAGACAAAATTTATCCTGAAAAACAAAAGATCAAGGATATCAAGGAAATAAATGGAAAAAAAAAGATGAAAGAAGGTAGCTTGTTAGTATCATATTTCAAAGTGTATTATGAAGTAGTAATTATCAAAAAACAATGTGATACTGGATAAAAAATAGATCGATAGACCAATGGAACAGATAAGATATACAATACATAATAGTTAATGACCATAGTAACCTAATATTTGGTAAATCCAAAGATCTATACTTTGGAGGCAAGAACCCACCATTTGACAAAAATTGCTATGAAAACTGTAAAGCAGCTTGACAGAAAGATGCATTCACCAATATCTCATGCTGTATGCCAAGATAAGATAAAAATACATATATGATTTTGACATAAATGTGATACCATGAACAAAATAGAGGAGTATGGAAAATATTTTGCCTGTCAGATAGATGGATAAGGAAAGAAGTAATGACCAAACAAGAAATAGAGAGCATTATCACTCTGTGATATCATTTCACATCTATCAGTTTGGTTAATATGAGAGAAAAAGAGACTGACACAAATGATGAATGTTGGAGGGAATATGGAAAATTGGGACACTGATACATTTATAGTGGAGTTCTGAACTGATCCAATCATTTGGGAGAATAATTAGTAACTAGACTTGAAGGACTATAAAACTGTGCATACCCTTTGATACAGTAATATCACTGCTAGGTCTATGTTCCAGAGAGGTCAAACGAAAATGAAAAGGATTTACATGTACAATATTTTTAATAGTAGAATTTATAGTAGTTCTTTTTGTGATAGTAAAGTAATGAAAACTGAAGAGATATCCATCAATTAGATCATGGTTGAACAAACTGTGGCATATGATTGTGATGGAATACCATTGTGCTATAAGAAATGATGAATAGGATGGTTTCAGAAAAACCTGGAATGATTTATATTAACTGATGCAAAATGAAGTGAGCAGAGTCAAAAGAACACTGTACACAGCAACAGCATTGTTATAGAATCAATTTAGATGATTTATCTCTTCTCAGTAATACAATCATGCAAGACAGTTCCAAAGAATATATGATGAAAAATGCTATCCACCTCCAGAGAAAGAACTAATGGATCCTAAATGCAATTGAAGCCTATTTTTTTAACTTCGTGTTTCTTGGGGGTTTTGTCTGTGTATTGTGATATATCTAATATAGAAATATGTTTGCATGAATGCCCATTTAAAATCTACATAAAATTGTTTCCTTACTCAAAGAAAGGTCAAGGGAGGGAGGGAGGAAAATAATTTACAACTCAAAAAATCTTAAATGTGAATGTTAAAAATTGTTTTTACATGTAATTGTGCAAAAATAAAATTTAAAAATAATAAATGAAATGGATGAATATTTGCCAAAATATCAAATATCTATTTTTATTTTTTGTTTTTTTTGTTTTTTTTAATTTTTTTCAAATATCTATTTTTAAATAGACAAAAGGTCAAGAATTAAATAATTTAAATTAAATTAAAATAATAAATTACTTTCAGAAAAAGTAATTGAACAATTCATGAGTGAATTCCCAAAGGAAAAGTCCTAATACCGTATGATTTATAAACAAATTCTATGGAACACAAAAAGCAATTAATTCCAATATTTCCTAATTCCAAACTATTTCCTAATATAGGAATAGAAGGGTTCGTGTAAAATTCTTTCTATATCACAAATATGGTCTTGTTACTTAAAACAGAGATAGTCAAAACAGAGAAGAGAAATAACAGATCAATATGCCTAATGAATATTAGTGTGAATTTTTTAAACAAAATAGGAGTAAAAAGATTAAAACAATATATAAAAAATATTCTATATAATCATGTTGGATTTATACCAGGTATTCATAGTTGGTTTAATATTAGGAAAGCTATCAATATAATGTAACATAATAATAACCTTAATAAAAACCACATTATTATATGAATAGATGGAGAAAAGTCTTTTGACAAAATACAACCAACATTTCTATTTAAAGTCCTTGAAAAGCCTATTGATAAATGGACTTTTTCTTAACACAGTAAATATAGTCCTTTTGAAGATGAATATCACCATTATATATTATAGCAGAAATGGCAAAACTTTTTGAGACAGAATGCCAGGGCCTGACTCCACCTCACCCCCCCAACTGAGTTACATGCCTCTCCCTCTCACTGAGTGTTGGATGTACCCTACTCCCCAACTTCTTTATCCCACACAGGGGAAAGAGAAAGTTCTCCCATTGGGCTGCTGGGTAGAGAGTAGGTGAAGTAAGGAATGTCCTCTGTTAGTGTAGAGAGGGGGAAGGGAGTGGCCCCAGCACTCTGCTTCCCCCCAGCTATACCACTTGTGAGCTGCCCACCTTACCATCCCCCTCCCATTTGCTCCCATTAGCTGCTGAGCAGAGGGGTGGGAGATGTGAAAAAATATCATCAGGCACAATGGAGAGGCAGGAGGGAACAGTTCCACCTTTTTAGTAACCAACTGGGGACTGAGGGCACATGCCCACAGAGAATTCTTTGAATGCTATCTTTGGCACCTGTGATATAAGTTCACTATGATTGTGCTATAGGAATAAAATAGAGGCCTTTCCAGTGAGAATGAGAGTAAAGCAAATTTTTTTTCACTAATACCAATATTATTTGAAATAGTAGAAGAAAGGTTGGCTTTAACAATGAAAAGAAATTAAAGATAGACAAAGAGAAAAGAAAATTTCCCCCACTGGTTGTAAGTGATACAATGGTTTACTTAGAAAACCTTAGAGAGTCTAATAAAAATTTATTAAAATATATTAATAACCTTAGAAAATTTGGAACATATGACACAAATAGTGATAAATTAAGCTCTTCTCTATAAAAAACCAAGCAGAAATCAATAGAGAAACTTCATTTAAGTTTCTATGTTTAAATCTTTGCATTCTATCAAGAAGCACACAGAGATGAATAAAGGGGGAAAAACACTTTTTTCCAGAAATATAGATCTACCTAATTGGAGAAATATAAAATATTGAAAAGATTGGCAAAGTCAACATGGCAATACTATCTAAAAGAATTTATTCATTGAGTGTCAAAATAAATAAAGTATCAATAGATCACTTGGTAAAGCAAGAAATTAAAGAAGAAAGTCAGAGCAACAGATCTCAAGCTACACTATAATGCACTATCAAATTATTTGTTAGATTTTTTATTAGGGTCAATTAGTAGGATAAATTAACACCACAATATCTAGAAAGAAAAGAGCATAATAGCATGATGTGTTCAGTAAACTAAAAGATTCCAGCTATTAAAGTAAGATTTTTTTTTTACAAAAATTGCTGGGGAAACTGGAAAGCAGTCTGACTGAAATTCCGCATAGATCAACACTTCATATCAAAACTAACTCCAAATGAAGTTTACTGACATATATAAAAGGTCACACCATAAACAAATGAGAATAACAAAGAAGAAATTACCTTTCAAATGTATAGGTAGAGGAGAGCTGATATTGGAAAAAGAATATTACAAAAGATAAAATGGATGATTTTATAACAAACTTTTAAAGTTTTAATACAAATAAAACCAATGCACCTAAACTTAGAAATGCACGTATTAATTGGTGTGGTAGAGAGAAAATATTTGTAGCAAGTATCTCTTATTGAAGTCTCATTTATAACATATATGTATACATATACATATACAAATATATAGAGAGAACTGGTTCAAATTTATAAGAATGAACAATTTCCCAATATAAAAGTGCTGAAACGATATGCACAAGCAATTTTATAAGTGCAATACCTGTTACAATAATTAGTTTTGTTAAAGGCCTATAGGTCTTCATAATAATCCCTAAACACTACACATCCTGTTCCATTGATTCAGTCACTGAGTTCTTAGTTTGAAATTTTCAACTGTTTTCTTTTTCAAATATCACATTTTCTGTCTCAATTTACATTTCTACTTATTTCTAGTTAATCCCTAAAATCTTTACAGCTGAGGCAAAATTCAGGTTGCTGGAAAATTTTCAGATGCAAAATAGCAGATTATATTATAGTGCCTGTGGATAATGCTACATATAATGATGCTTAAGGATCATTTTTGAAGAATCTCATCAGAGAACAGTTTCCATGCAACTAAAAGAACTCAGCCATTTCACTAGCAATTGAACATATTTAGTACTTTCACCTTGGTATTTTAAATGGCATAATTACAATATTTAAAGTTGACAGTCAACAACAGCTTCCTCTCACTACTATAGGTAATATCTGTTATCTCAGTAGGTGAGTTTGGTTTCTCTTATTTGTTGTGTTTCCTGAATTATTTATAATTGCCCTCCTACAAACAATTCCATGTACCATTTTGAAGTTTAGAATGCATTAACATGAGCACGAAAAACTGTTTCACTACTTCCATTTATTACCAATTCAATTGCCTTACAGGAAAAAAATGAATAATTTAATGTCCAACAAATATAACAAGTGGTAGAATTATCCACATTTCCATAAATATGCTAGAGCACTACAGGAGCTCTCTACAAATGTCCATTTCTGGCTACTACTCTGTTCTTTGCAGCCTATAAATTCCTATTCACAACTTTATTTTACAAATTAAGAAATCCACAGAAGATTAGAATTGGAGGGATCTATCCCATTTGTACATGATATGAATACAGTATAACAAAGTATATTCTAACTATCTTTTGAATATATGCCCTCACTAGCTAATAGAGTAAAATTTTAATAGTCATATTTTATTTTGACTGTATTTGAAAAGTTAAGGAATCCTTTAAAATCACATTTTTCCTTATATAAAAAGTAAAAATTAATAGGAACTTTGGCACACTTTGAAAGAGAAACAGTGGTTTTTTACAGACTTCAAAAAGACAGAGCTATCAGTAGTACACCATACCTTTAATAGCCTGGCCAACAACGTATATACATATAAGATATATCAAAGTAAATACAAAGTATACCTAAGAAGAGACAGCACTAGCAAAAGGGACCAGGAAAGGTCTTCTGCAAAATATGGCCCTAGAACAGAATCTTGAATGATGCCAGAGATTCCAAGAGAGAGGGGAAGAGGGGGAACATTCCAGGCATGGATGAGATGGAGTATAGTGTGTGAGAAGTACAAATAGCTGGCTTGGAAGTAAGTGAAAGTACATATTATGTAAGAAGTGTGGATGAAATTTTGGTTGTGGAAAGTTTCAAAGGTCAGAGTTTTTAATTAATCCTTAAGGTAAGAGTAGCCACTAGAACTTATTGAGTGGGCAGTGGGAGGGCAATATAATCAGAACTATGTTTTATGAAAATCACTTTGGCAGCTATTGTGAGGAAGAACGGGAATGAAGAAAGAAATGAGGAAGTCCAAATAGGAGGCTATTGCAAGATTCTAATCTAAATGAAAGGGGAGAACAGACTAAACCCAGGATTGCCCTAATAATTATTTTATAATGGGATTCTAAACACACACACACACACACACACACACACACACACACACACACACACACACACACACACACACTTTCCAGTTTCAATGAAGTATGGACAATTAACAAACCAATAAACTTAGTCCTGACTTGTAGCACTTGCTGGTATCTGTGATATGAATGCAATTTAAGACTTTTAGAATTGGCTCCAACATAAACATAAGCCAGAGGCAGGAGAAGGGAAAAAAAGAGAAAGGAAGGAAAGAAAATCAATTATTTTGTAAGGAAGAGGTGTTTAAAATTTGAATTAATAGTAAAAAACATAAAGTCTCCCACATAAGAATGTCAACTCCTTGAGGGTAAAGACTATTTTTTGCCCATTCTTTATATTGGAAAGCTTAGCTCAGTGCCTACTACATAATAAAAGTATGGTAATTGGTGGATTAATTATAAAATTAGCATTGTTTTTCTGTTAAGCTAGTAAAACCAAAATGATTGATTGGGTTTGAGGTTTAGAATAGCCTTTGGTCCACTTTTCACATTATCATTAATGGAGAAATATTTACAATAGGAAGATTTAGACATTAAGGAAAATGGCTTTGTAAACCTAGAAAAATTTGAAAATTTTAGTACATAATTAACAGTATTTCAATCAATTTTAAAAATCAATAATGCAATGCAACTTATTTGGAAGCTTTTCTGGAATGCATAAAACTATCAGAATCAATAATAAAGTCACTCTTGGCTCAAAGAAAGTAGAATTTAATGCTTTTCCCTAAAGTGGAAGACTGTTTCCTTTACTGAGTATTTAAATTATAAAGTACATTATATGTAAATATCATAAATCTTGAGGAATTATAAGCCTTCCCTTGCCCAGGACACTAATACAAATTTGTATTGAAAAGTTTAATCAACACTATATTTAAACTTTTTCAACCAATCATAAGCACTCCTTTTTTAAGCTCTTCATTATAAAAATGTTTTATGCTTATGCCAAAATATGTTCTCAAATAACAAAAGATCTAACAAGAAAATTTCCAGTAACTCTTAGTCATGTGAAATTTCATTCTTGTACATAAGAATCAAAAGCATATTGATGTTCCAACTTTAATCTTTTCACTCAGATCCACGATAGTACTTACCTCTTTACCCTTCAGAAAATGGAGCTATTCAAACAACAGAAATTCCCTGTTCACATGGCCAGCTAGTGCAGTAAAATGTTCATAATGTTAATATTTTAGACAGTCAACTTTTATAGATGAAGAACAATGTTTGTGCTTCTTGTTTTTTCATTCTTTTACCTGTTATCTAAGACATCATTTTGTCTGAAACATTTCAAAACAATGATGTTCTTATATTTTTAACTTGGTGCAGGAGGAACAAAAGTATTGGAGTTTATTGTATTTTTCCTACTGAATCCCTCCAAAGCATCAGGACGAAGCAAGGGTTTTTTTGTGTTTTTTTTTTAAGGTTCTTAGGTTATTTTTTTGTCCAAACAAGCAATCTGAACAGATGGAATTTCGGATCCAGCTTAGTGAGAACCGTAGTTGTTTCAAGAACATTTTTTGTCTTCTAGAAACAAAACCCTAAGTTGAAACAGTAGCAGTATTGTCCATGAGAGCTTAAAGGCACAGTGTTAAGTGCAGCTGTGGATTTAGGGCTTAGGGTTTTGCTGAATTTTCTTCATTTTGGAAGTTACTAATGGGAATTCTTTTTAGAAATTTTTATGTTATTTTCCCCTTTTATTTGCATACATAATGAAGATAAAAATTATTTGCTAAGAAATAAGTTATCAATGATCAGAAATACATTGAAGCAAATTGTTACAATAAAATATTAACTAATTCTCAACATTGTTTCTTTCTGAAAGAAGAAAGAAAAAAATGTTAAAGATGTTTTCAATGTATGTATAAATTCATTGGGAGCTAATTGCAATGATCTACAATTGCTTTGGCAAAATATAACATATTTCAAAAGATTTTCAATGGTAAAACCACTAACTAATTGTGGAGTCAGAAGACCAGAGATTTTTTTTTAACTATGGCTATTTGGCTGTGACAAATTATTGTGTGACTCTCAGAAAGGTAGTTAACCACTCTGTTCCTTGTTTTATTTTTACTTCTAAAATAGAACATGGGCACAATATAACTCATAGTGTTGTTAGAAAGTATTTTGAAAATATTAAAACACTGTAAATGCATCATGTTTATTTCATTTGTGTTCCATATGTGAGATTTCAGAAATTTAAAGGAACTCTCAAAATTTGAAAGCTTCCTCCAATGAAGACTAGCAACTGATCTGAAATCTATCCTTTTAGATATACACCTGGGACATTGAGTTTAATGACTTACCAATGATTACATAACAATATATATAAGACAAAACTTGAATCAAGGTCTTTGTGACTACACAGCCATTCCTTTCTCCATTACTCTATGCTGCTTTTAAAAATGACATTTCATGATTATCAACACTAATTAAATGAATTTCTAATGATGACATCATTATTAATTCCAATAACTTTCTCATTTTTTCTATACTTGGGTAAATCATTATAATTAGGTTTCTGAATGTCTAATTTCAGGACCATGATTTAATTCAGAATCTCATGAATCTTAATATACCAAAGAAAGATTTTTCATCCTTATACTGAATTTATTTCTTGTTCCTAAGATATTTACAGTATTAATTAGAGATTTTTAAAAATGTTCAGTGATATAAAACTGAAAGAAAAAGCTTTAAGGGAAGTGACATTTTACAGTTCAAAGGAAAATAAGAGATCATTTAGTCTAATCCTTTCATTTTATAAAATAGGAATCTGAGATCCAGAGAGAGTAAATAAGCAACTTGCTCAGTAACATAACTAGATGATAGCAGAGAACACACTAGAATAAAATTCTCCCTAGTCTTAGGCACTGGGTATTTCCTGATTTTGATTTATTAGAAGAAAAAAAAACATGCTTAAGGTTTAGGTTTTCTAGTTAAGTTAATTTGCTTTTACTAGCCTGACAGGAAAGCAATGTTCTTTCATAATTAATCAGTCAATTACCATACGTTTATTAAAATACAGGTGGTCTATAAAGCTTGTTATTATAGTTGTGTTCATTATGCAAACTACAATACATCCATTTTATAGGTGAAGAATAAAGTAGCTCACACATGCCACTGTTCCAGGATACTCTCAAAAATGTCTTTTATTTTGTTTTTTTGAATAAAGGCATCTTATTAAAATTCTTTCATATTTTTGAGCTAAGAGCCTGCATTTACCCATCAAGATAGAAAATAATAGCCCTAAAGAAAAGTAAAATGTTTCAAAATGCCTGACAGTAAGTAGTTTTTAGGGTTTTTTTAACTTTGTTAAGTAGCATAGGGTGAGCAGGCGTGATCAATGATAATAGATCATAGATCTAGTTAAATTCTCTTTTCTCCCAAACACAACCTACTTCCACACTATCCCTGTACTGTGCAAGCCAAGACCAACCTCCTAGTCACAATTTCATAATTTAGGGTTCCTATTCAAATCTTCCCTAACCCAGATGGCACATTTTCCAAATCTTGTCATCACTACCTACAGATCTTTTAAATCATTCACTTATTTCTACTTACATAATTGAAAACACAATTTAGTTTTCATTATTTTCTCTCATGAGGATTGCTACAAAAGCCTGCCTAATTTGTCTCTCCTCTCTAATTTACCCTCCATTCAACTACCAAAGAAATTTTCCTAAACTTCAGGTCTACTATGTCATTTCCCCAAGTTCCAGTGATTTCCTAGGAATCCTTCTTGATTTTATTTAATCTTTTCTACTCCCTTTTATATTTCTAGGTTTTGTATATGAGTATATACAGATAAGAATAGAAAATAAATGAATAAGTAGAGGAATGCACTCAAAATTATTTGACTAAAAAGAATAGATATGAAAAAATTTGGAAACCATTCCTTTAAAAGATCAATTTTTGAAACATGTTTCTCATGTAACTACTGCCTTAGGGGTATCAGTAAAAGCCTTTGAAGGAGAAATGGTCCTCAGGCTAAAAAAACAACAACAAAATTGTTTTGTGATCAAGAAAATATAATCAGTCATCTCACTTCACATGTCTGAATAATTTCTGAAGTTTGTTGAAGTTAGGGTGAATATTTATTTCTTTTCTTTTTTTTTCTTTTTTCTTTTATTATTTTATTTTTTTAAACATTTATTAATATTCATTTTTAACATGGTTACATGATTCATGCTCCTACTTTCCCCTTCGCCCCCCGCACTACCCCCACCCATGGCCGATGCACATTTCCACTAGTTTTGTCATGTGTCCTTGATCAAGACCAATTTCCAAATTGTTGGTAGTTGCATTGGTGTGGTAGTTTCGAGTCCACACCCTCAATCATGTCCACCCCGACCCATGCATTCAAGCAGTTGTTTTTCTTATATGTTTCCTCTCCTGCAGTCCTTCCTCTGAATGTGGGCAGCGTTCTTTACCATAAATCCCTCAGAATTGTCCTGGGTCACTGTATTGCTGCTGGTACAGAGGTCCATTACATTCAATTTTACCATAGTATATCAGTCTCTGTGTACAATGTTCTTCTGGCTCTGCTCCTTTCGCTCTGCATCAGTGCCTGGAGATCTCTCCAGTTCGCCTGGAACTCCTCCATTTTATTATTCCTTTTAGCACAATAGTATTTCATCACCCGCATATACCACAGTTTGTTCAGCCATTCCCAATTGAAGGACATACCCTCCTTTTCCAATTTGTTGCCACCTCAAAAAGCGCAGCTATAAATATTTTTGTACATGTCTGTTTATCTATGATCTCTTTGGGGTACAAACCCAGCAATGGTATGGCTGGTTCAAAGGGTAGGCATTCTTTTATAGCCCTTTGAGCATGATTCCAAATTGCCAGCCACAATGGTTGGATCAGTTCACAGCTCCACCAGCAATGCATTAATGTACTAATTTTGCCACATCCCCTCCAACATTCATTATTCTCCCCTTCTTTCATTTTAGCCAATCTGCTAGGTGTGAGGTGATACCTCAGAGTTGTTTTGATTTGCATTTCTCTGATTATTAGAGATTTGGAACACTTTCTCATGTGCTTATTGATACTTTTGATTTCCTTACCTGAAAATTGCCTATTCATGTCTCTTGCCCATTTATCAATTGGGGAATGGCTTGATTTTTTATACAATTGCTTTAACTCCTTGTATATTTGAGTAATTAGACCCCTGTCAGAGTTTTTCGTTATAAAGATTTTTTCCCAATTTGTTGTTTCCCTTCTGATTTTGACTACATTGTTTTTGTTTGTACAAAAACTTTTTAGTTTAATATAATCAAAACCATTTAATTTACATTTTGTGATTTTCTCTAACTCTTGCTTGGTTTTAAAGTCTTTCCTTTCCCAGAGATCTGACAAGTAAACTATTCTGTGTTTACTTAACTTGTTTAGAGTTTCCCTCTTTATATTCAAGTCGTTCACCCATTTCTGAATTTATCTTGGGGTAGGGTGTGAGATGTTGATCTAGACCTAATCTCTCCCATATTGTTTTCCAAATTTCCCAGCACTTTTTGTCAAATAGTGGATTCATGTCCCAAAAGTTGGGCTCTTTGGGTTTATCATACACTGTCTTGCTGATGTCATTTA
>NC_058132.1:224004040-224063374 GCF_016433145.1 Gracilinanus agilis
CCCAGCTCTCTTGCCTTTCTGAATATCGTATTCCAAGCCTTGTGATCTTTTATCATGGAGGCTGCCAGATCCTGTGTGATCCTGATTGGTGCTCCTTGATATCTGAATTGTCTCTTTCTGGCTTCTTGTAAGATTTTTTCTTTTGCTTGGAAACTCTTGAATTTGGCAATTATATTTCTGGGCGTTTTCTTATCTGGATCGAATGTTGCAGGTGTTCTATGAATCCTTTCAATGTCTATATTGCCCTCTTGTTGTAGGACTTCAGGGCAATTTTGCTGAATAATTTCTGTTAGTATGGAGTCCAGGTTTCTATTAATTTCTGGTTTTTCTGGGAGACCAATTATTCTCAAAGTGTCTCTTCTAGACTGGTTTTCTTGGTCTGTCACTCTCTCATTGAGATATTTCATGTTTCCTTCTATTTTTTCAGTCTTTTGACTTTGTTTTATTTGTTCTTGTTGTCTTGAGAGATCATTAGCTTCTAATTGCTCACTTCTAGCCTTTAGGGATTGGTTTTCAGCTATAATCTTTCGGTTTTCAGCTATGATCTTTTGGTTTTCGGCTATAATCTTCTGTTTTTTGGCCATAATCTTCTGGTATTCCTTTTCAATCTGGTCATTTCTGGTGTTCAATTTGCTTATCAGTTCATTTGGTTTCTGAGCCTCACTTTCCAATTGCAACATTCTACCTTTTAAACTGTTATTTTCTTGCCAGATCTCTTCCATTTTCCTCAAAATCTCAGTTTTGAACTCTTCCATAGCTTGTGAGGAGTTTTCCTTATTTGAAGAGGGCCAAGATGCTTGTTTGTTCTCCTCCTCTGTTTGCTCGTTTGTCTGGATTTTCTCTGTGTAAAAGTTGATGAGTGTTAAAGACTTCTTTTTCTTGTTGTTAATCTTTCTCTTCTGAACTTCCTGAGACTGGGTAGCCATCCTTAGCCCAGCAGCTTCTCAGGTTTATCCTTGCACTCAGCATCTGTCTGCGGTCTTTTGGCACCTGAGGTCTGAGTTCTGGTTTTTTCCAAAGTCAAGCCCCCTGGTGGACCCCTTTGCTTGATCCTCTGCTGGAGGTTTCTTTACAAGTTTCAGGGCGCTGCTTCCACAGTCGTATACCTGTCTGCACTGGTTCCCCACTCATGGATTCAGAGCTTTAGCTCATGGCTGTGTCTGCCTCCACCCACGCCTCCGCCCGTGCCTGCATTCTGAGCCCGCGTTCTACTCCCGTGCTCAGAGTTTGTGTGCTTTCTTTAGCTTTTTGGGGTCCTAAATCTTACTGCCCTCAGGAACATGCCCCGGAGCTGCCAATGATTCGATGGGTGCCCCAAACTTGCTCTATTTCTTTTAAGTTGGCTTCGGCGCTATAGGTGTTGTGTGTGGAGGGATTGGGGATGGGGTGGTTGCTCAGCCCGCGATTTATTGAGAGCTGTTTCACCCCTTTATAGCATGGAAATGCCTTGATTCCACGTACCTTCCACGCTGTGCCCTGTTGTGGGGTTCCTCCGTTCATCTGGACTTGTTTTTATTTCCCCTTGAGGAGTTTTGTGTGTTTCTGTCAGGAGAGGGTAAGAGCTGCTTCTTACTCTGCCGCCATCTTAACCCGGAACCAGAAGCGATTTCTTTTCTTGAATAACTTAAGTCTTCTTATCCAGATATCAATATTATTGACAAAGAGCTGCCCCATTATATTTTGACACACTGACCGACCTGTTTTAGCAACTGGTCAGACATGTAGAAAACACTGTAGCCTATGTTTCTATACAAAGAGAGCAAAAATAAACTGTTTATGACTGAAAAGTGATAGAATTAATGTATTTTAGTGAAGGTTAAATTGAAACACTTGAAGAATTAACCTAACCAAAAATATCACTAAACCTCATTAATATTTTCACTTCCAAATATGTTTTTTTTGTTTCTTTTTTGGTGGGGAGGGTTGGTGGAGGGCAGAGTGAAGATGGCAAAGTATAAGCAGCAACCAGAGAGACTCTCCAAGCATTCCCCTCCCAGTGGCAGAGCCAACAAGAGGTCAGAATATTTCCCCAGTCCATCCAAGGTAAGTAGGGCAGTCAGAAATAGAAGTCTATGACACTGAGGAGAGCACTGACATGAAGTGTGTCAGCAACACCAGTGGCAGACTTTGGAAATGGCTGCAATAATGACAGCAGAAGAAGCAATTTTAGGAATTTTCAGCACAGAGATGCTGGGGGTGGTGATCAGATAATTGGTCAGAAAAAGGATTAGTGGGAACCTTTTGGAGACACTGATTATAGCAGATACTATTTAGGAACCCTATTACCTATACCTAGTTCTGGGTCTCAGGTTCAGGGCAGAGAAGAGCACTTACATTTGATCACAAGGGTAGAGGACATTGGTATAATTCCAAGACAGAAAGGAGAACTAGAACTTGTGGCTATAGCAGAGAAGGGGTCATTCCTGGAGAAAGATAAGAACACAAACCAAGAGAATACTGATGAACTCTCCCAAGTTCACTCCTCCTTAGAAACTCTCAAAACTCGTAGACGCCTAGAACTAGCTCTGAAAACAGCCATATGAAAAAAGTTACAAGTAAAGCTTCAAAGAAAAATGCTAATTTATCCAAGGCCAACAATAATTCCCTGAAGAGTAAAAGAAAGAGATAAAAGTGGTAAGGAAAAAGTTGGTGAAAGAAATGAAAGTGATTCAAGAAAATTATGAAAAGAGATTTTACAGCTTGGTAAAAGGAACAAAAAATAATGAAGAAATCAACAACAAAAAAGCATAATAGGGTAAATGGAAAAGGAGATACAAAAATTCACTGAGGAAAAGAACTCCTAAGAGTTCATTTGGCCAAATGGAAAAATAGGCACAAAACTTTACTGAAGAAAATAATGCTTTAAATATTAAAATTAGGCAAATGGTAGATAAAGACTCTTGAGAAACAATAAAGCAAAGAAAGCAAAGAAACAAATAAAGTAAAAATATATATATATATATAAAAAGAAATGCCTCATAGCGAAAAATCTGACCTAGAAATTGAGGAGAGGTAATTTAAGAATTATTCAATTACCAGAAAGCTATGATTAAAAAAGAATCTAGACATCATATTTCTTTATTTTATAAGTTTATTTATTTAATTAATTAGTTTAGAATAGTTTTCCATAGTTACATGAATCATGTTCTTTCCTTTCACTCCTAACACCCCCACCCATAGCCAATGAGCAGTTCCATTCGGTTTTACATTTGTCATTGATCAAGTCCTATTTCCATATTATTAATATTTACATTATGGTGATTGTTTAGAGTCTACATCCCCAATCATATTCCCATCAAAACATGTGATCATGCAGTTATTTTTCTTCTGTGTTTCTACTCCCACAGTTCTTTCTCTGAATGTGGATAGCATTCTTTAACATAAGTCCCTCAGACATGTCCTGGATCATTGCATTGCTTTTAGTAGAAGTCTATTATATTCAATTGTGCCTCAGTGTATCTGTTTCTGTGTATAGTGTTCTCTTAGTTCTGCTCCTTTCACTCTGCATCAATTCCTGGAGGTCTTTCCAGTTCACATGGAATTCCTCCAGTTCATTATTCTTTTTAGCACAATAGTATTCCATCACAAACAGATACCACAATTGGTTCAGCCATTCTCCAATTAAAGGGCATCTCCTCATTTTCCAATTTTTTGCCAACACAAAGAGGGCAGCTATAAATAATTTTGTACAAGTATTTTTCCTTATTATCTCTTTGGGGTATAGACCCAGCAGTGGTATGGTTACCATCAAAGAGCAGGCAGTCTTTTAATGCCCTTTGGACATAATTTCAAATTGCCTTCCAGAACAGTTAGATCAATTCACAACTCTACCAACAGTGCAATAATGTCCCAATTTTGCCAAATCATCTCCAACATTTATTACTTTCTTTTGCTGTCATATTAACCAATTTTTTAGGTATGAGGTGATACCTCAGAGTTGTTTTGATTTGCATTTCTTTGATTATAAGAGATTTTGAACACTTTTTCATGTGCTTATTGATAGTTTTGATTTCTTTAGCTTAAAATTGCCTATTCATGTTCTTTGCCCATCTGTCAATTGAGGAATGGCTTGATTTTTGTACAATTGATTTAGCTCCTTATAAATTTGAGTAATTAGATTTTTGTCAGAGGTTTTTGTTATGAAGAGTTTTTCCCCCAATTTGTTGCTTCCCTTCTAATTTTGGTAGTATTGGTTTTGTTTATACAAAACCTTTATAATTTAATGTAATCATAATTATTCATTTTACATTTTGTAATATTATCTTTCTCTTGCTCAGTCTTAAAATCTTTTCTTTCCAATAGATTTGACAGGTATATTATTCTATGTTCACCTAATTTCTTTATAGCTTTCTTCTTTATATTTAAGTTATTCTTCTATTCTGAATTTATCTTGGTGTAGGTGTGAGATTTTTATCTAAACCTAATCTCTCCCATATTGTTTTCCAATTTTCCCAGCAGTTTTTGTCAAATAGTGGCATTTTTGTCTCCAAAGCTGGGATCATTGGATTTATTATACACTAGCTTGCTGAGGTCATTTAACGCAAATCTATTCCACTGATCCTCTCTTCTGTCTTTTAGCCAGTACCATATTGTTTTGATGACCACTATTTGATAGTACAGTTTATGATCTGGTACTGCTGGACTCCCATCCTTCACATTTTTTTCATTATTTCCCTTAATATTCTTGATCTTTTGTAGACATCATATTTCTAGAAATTATAAAGGAAAACTTCCCCAATATCTTAGAAGCAGAGGGTAAAATAGACATGATTTACTAATCATCTCTTGAAAGAGAACCCCCAAATAAGAACTCTCAGTAATATTAGAGACACAGTCAGGATCACACAAAATTTAGCAGCTTCCACATTAAAAGTAAAAGAGGGCTTAGAAGTTAGGGTTATAATCAAGAATAATCTCCCTAGAAAAACTGAGTATAATCCTTCTGGGTAAAATTTGATTATTTAATGAAATAGATGAAGTTAAAACATTCCTGATGAAAAAACCATATTTGAATAGAAATTTTATCCTGAGCTTAAAGACAACTAGAAGCATAATTTTATATTAAACGTGGTAATCTTGTACTACTAGTATTAATGATAAATATTTGGAAAAAAACACAAAAATAATAAAAGCTTATGTACTAGTATCTGTTGTAGAGGATGAAAAAATGGAAAGATCTCTGAAGTGCCCAATAAGACCCTACAAAAATATAATAATGTATATAAAATGATACTAGCTGACTTTAAATAGAAGTTAGGACTAGCTAAAGACAACAAAAATACTGGAAAATATAGACAGGAATATAGATTGAGTGAATCCATGGATTTGTAAATTAAATAGACATTTCATGTTTATACAACAAGAATACCTTCATGTAAATAGTAGGTAGTTACTTCGTGAGGCAATCCTGAAAAAGTGTAACCAAAAAATGAAGCTGGTTATATTTTAATAGATTATAGCTGATTTTATTTTATCTATTGGAATTAATAGATACATAACTGTTTTTATATTCATTACATTATAGGGTTGTTATTTTCAATCAGAGCAGCAAGTTGTTAAAACTAAGGTCAAAATTTTTATGAAGCAAGGAAAATTAAAAATTAGGGGAAAACATGGCAGACTATTAATATAACTCTCTTATTAATTATGTTAAATGCTCGATGTTGTTGTTCAGTCATTTTTGGTCATGTCTACCTTTTGTAAGCCCATTTGGGACTTTCTTGCCAAAGACCTTGGAGTGACTTACTATTTCCTTCTCCAGCTCATTTTATAGATGAAAAAATGAGTTTGCTTAAGTGACTTACCTAGGGTCACACAGTAGTAAATATCTGAGGCCATATTTGAACTCAGAAATAAGCAACTACAAATCAGGCCTTTATTTATTGTTTTGCATAGTGTCTTTGCTTAAGAAAATGTTAATAATGTAGATTAAATGTATATGTGTCCTGTATTCATTTTTCCTTCCAGAAAACTAGTCGTTAGATTACCAGCACACACCACTTATATGCAATTAGTTATTTATATGTTGGCTCCCTTTATTAAAGTGTAAATTACTTGACGGCAGGGACTATTTTGGCTTTGCCTTTATATTTCCAGGACTTAACATAATGTCTGACACATAATAAACACTCATGGAATATTTGCTGACTGACTGACTACAGGTATGACCATAATGTCCCTTTCTTCAAGAATCTTCAAAAGCTCTTCATTTCCTCTCGGAGAAGGTATTAACTTTTGTAACATTTGTATCTGTTCATCAACCCCATAGATGGAGATACTTCCTATCTTTCCAGATTGATTTTGCATTACATCTTCTCCTACAATCTATATTCTAGCTAAATTGATCTGTTTGCCATTCCTTCTGTACCATAGCATCTAGATATCGAATGCCTTCCTTCTTCTATGCCTCTTGGGATTCCCTAGCTCCTAGTAATGTTCAGCTCAAGAGCCACCATACATGAGGCCTTTCATGTCCTAATGTTTAGTATTCTCTACCTGAAATTAATTTACTTTTTCCTTGTATATGTGTTTCTTTCCCAAAGTAAAATATGAGTACCATGAAGGCAGAAATTATTCTCTCTATATTTTTGCCTTTATATACCTAGAACCTAGCACAACATGCTATGTATAATAATGGCAAAATAAGTGACAATTGAATGAAAAAAATTTTGAACTCAGGAAAAGGAGTCTTCCTGACTCCAGACCCAAAACTCTATCCATTGTGTCACCTCACTGTTTATGTTAAATGTTATCAAGGTATAAAAGTGGGATATGGACAAAAGGAAGGTAATATGCAGCAATTATAATTATTTTATGCAGTAGTTTAACCACTAAAAGTATT
This sequence comes from Gracilinanus agilis, assembly GCF_016433145.1. Taxonomy (NCBI): domain Eukaryota; kingdom Metazoa; phylum Chordata; class Mammalia; order Didelphimorphia; family Didelphidae; genus Gracilinanus; species Gracilinanus agilis. Next base: position 224,010,882 of record NC_058132.1, read on the forward strand.
TCAAATAAAAGGAAAAAGACTAAAATAGCCTAAAAAGTACCTTTGATTTACTCCCCAAAGAAAGACATGACAATCAAGTGTAATGCCAATACCAACTTATTTTCAAAACCTTAAATAGGAGAAAATAATAAAGACCTTTATAAAAAAATCTTAGACTTTATTGGCAGGGCTGTATATGTATAAAAGCAACTGAGAAAACATTAACTATTGTCCTCAATATTTATTTTTCCATATGTATAAATTTTATCAAAATATTTTATAAATATAGTAAGAGCACCCTAAATGTGAATATAAGTAGTCAGTCAATAAATATGTGTTTTAAGGGCCTAATATATGCCAGGCACTGTGCTAAGCCCTGGGGATACATTTTTAAAAGTCTCTTTTGGAGTTTACAATATGATGGAACAGGACAATACACAGAATGAAGCTGAAAAGGTAGGGGACAAGGAAAAGTCAGAGAAGTTCCCAAGTAGAGTAGATAGGTAAAAAATGAAATGTTCTGATGGTTGCTTTGGAGTTCATGACTCTATAATCAAATTTTTCCCAATTATGAGTTTCCTAAAGCATCATTGTAAGTAATCTACAAGCTTTCACAAATAATATTCCATAGAGGAACATATCATTACTATTGCGCAATTGTCTGAACATTATATAGAATACAAAATAGCACTGTACTTATTTTTTCCAGATTATAAAAAATGGTATTAAATTTACTAGAGCAAATATCTTAAAAGCTATCTTCTAATTTTTTTCCTATGTATTAAGCAAATTTATTATTTATTCAGTATTCCATGAAATTCATAATGACCTTGCACAGTGACCTTCTAACCACACACAAAGAGATTTAATACTTGTTTCCAAGAGAAGATCCAACATAGAGTCTATAGGAGGATTCTGTGTCTCAATAGTTAAGAGCCCTGGGCATGGAGTCAGGAAGTCCTGAATTCAAAATCCAGCTCTAAACACTTCCTAATTGTGTGACATTTGGCAAGTCACTTAACTTTTGTTTACCTAGGGGCAGTTAGGTGGCTCAGTGGATAGATTGCTGGACCTCAAAAAAAAAAAAAGATATAATTCAAATCCAGTTTCAGATACTTCCTGGCTATGTGACCCTGGGCAAGGCACTTAATCTCTGATTGCCTGACAAAAGGATCCATGGGATCCACTAGAAAAGAAAACAGTGAATCACTCCACAATCGTATAGAGAGCTGTGGTCCAAAGGGTCATGAAGAATTAAGCATGGATGAATGGCTGAACAACAACAGCATGAAGTCCAAGTTTGTATTTTAATTGAAGAAGGATGACATAAATTATACCAAGCATTAGAAAACTTCAAAGCATCTTGAATGAGATGGGTAACAATTCTAATATTTGGTCTATCTACACAGGAAAAATTTAAAAAGTGAAGAATATTTCTTCATTTGAGTATGATAGCATTTAAACATATAACATATGGAGCTTCCATATCAGTACACAGACAAATGAGAAAAATGTTACCAAAACATGGGCCCACAATTAAAAAGGAAAAAAGTGGGTTGAAATAGTAGAGGGAAACTCCTGAGCTCCTTTAATAAATACAACCTTCATTCTGAATTGATTGACTTATCTTTTTATACAAAGGTTTTAAAAAAACAGTATTGTGTAGGGCAGCTGGGTAGCTCAGTGGAGTGAGAGTCAGGCCTAGAGACAGGAGGTCCTAGGTTCAAACCCGGCCTCAGCCACTTCCCAGCTGTGTGACCCTGGGCAAGTCACTTGACCCCCATTGCCCACCCTTACCAATCTTCCACCTATGAGACAATACACCGAAGTACAAGGGTTTAAAAAAAAACAGTATTGTGATATAGCTACAAGCCACATAGCACTGATATTTCTGAAGATTTAAAACCATATTATTCAGAGAATAATAGGCAGAGAGGATGGTGGGTATAATAAGTAGGAAGAAGAACTAAAGGAAATAATGCTGCCAAATAAATTTAGGATAAAAAAAGAAGAAGGATGAGCCTTTTAATAAAAGCAAGTTAAAACTCTGGGGCAGCCTTTGTATTTTACTGTTATTTTCTCAAAAAGACAAGGTGCAGAAGTCCCTAGTGCATGGAAAAACAAGGAGTTGAGTCCCACAGAAAGGAAAGGTGTGAATTGTAAGGTTGAGAAGCATTTGACTGAAAATCTGAAATATTTAAAATTAATCAAAAAGTTTGTCTTTGATTTCTAGAAAAATTATAAGAAATATTATGAAAGGGTAAAAATCTAGAAAAGGAAGTAGTGATTACGCAGAGTCATGACAGAAATAATAATCCATGCCACATAAACTTCATTTCTATTATTGACAAAGTTATGAGCCTAGAGATGTATATTATAATTGTGTAAGTGGAAATTTTGTATCATTTTGACTTCATCTCCCAGAATTCTTATCTCGCCCCAAATTCCCTTTTCTTTTCTGTTTATATGGTTCTTTTCCATGATTGTATATAAGTTTTGGGTAATGCCTCTCTTGCTCTCTCTTCCACATGAGTGGGGTTTGGTAAGCCCTCCCTGTTTCTCTAGCTCTCTGGTTAAAATATTAATAAATCATTATAAATATTGTGCTTTGGATATGATGAATAGTAATTTAAAAATCTGCAGCATTTAGGGAGACTAGCACCTCTGATATAAGGGCTTACTGAGCCCTTTTCAGGGCTGTTCATCCACCATTAGCAGAACATCTATCTTTCACCCAACTCTCTCCTGAGACTCCAAGAAGCTAAAGCATGTGCAGTAGCCATAACCTAGTAAAAACCATCTTGGTAGATTGGCTAACCAGGTTGAGGGTAACTAATAGGTCTCAAATCCATCAGCGATTTAAGAAGATGTCTACCCCAAGTATGTGAAGGTAGAAGGTAGAAGGAGCAGGTAAGAACAGTTTGTTCCAATAGCCATGAAAACAAATGAAGCAGGTGCTAATGAGCAGCTAGAGTTTGGACAGAATATCAAAGACACCAAGGTCATCTGTTGCACCCTGGATCATACTCAGTCATCCTGACTTTTATCTTGCCATTGAACTTGTATGATTCCAGAAGAGAAAGTGAGACGACTTTGTGCAATTCTGCCTCACTTACATTTAATTCATGTGTAATCCATGATATCATTGTTCCTCTTCAAAATGAAGAACATGCAATTAAGATTGATGGATTAGATGGAAATAGGTCTTGATCAATGACACATGTAAAACCCAGTGGAATTGTGTGTTGCCAATGGGAGGGGGTGGGAGAAGGAGAGAGGAAGAACATGAATCATGTAACCATGGGAAAATATTCTCAATGAATTAATTAAATAAATTTTTAAGACAAAAACAGAAGATTGATGGATTAGGGGGATGACATAGGATTAGAGTACCTAGATGTCCACAAAATATTTAATAAAGTCTCCCATGCTATTTGAACAAGATTGAAGGATCAGAGTTAATCAATAGCATAGTTTAAGTACAAGGAGAGCAGAATAGAAATAGATACCTAAAGAACTGTCATGAATATTTTGATTCTAATTATAGAAAGTATTACCTGAAAATGATATAGAAAGTAGTCTCTTTTTATGAGAACTTCTAATCTAGTGAGGGACATAGCAAAGAAAACAAATTAAAGGCACTTAATTGGTATAATGGATAAGTTGTTGAGCCTAGAGTCAAGATGACCCAAGTTCAAATGCAACTACAGACACTTAATAGTTGTGTGACCATCATGCCTCAGTTTTCCCAATTGTAAATTGAGTTTAATAATAGTGTCTATCAAATGAGATAATATTTGTAAAGCACTTAGCACAGTGCCTGTCACATGTTAATCATGGAAAAAATGCCAATCAAAAGAGGCCCGAAGTTTCATCTAAAACTGTTAAAGATGATCAAAGATAGAAAGTTAATGTGGGATAGGTTGTATAAAGATGAGCATATTGGTACATTTTTGGTAAAGCTATAAAGTGATATGACCACTCTGTAAAGCATTTGGAGTTATGCAAAGTAATTCAAAGGTCCATACCTCTTGACACAGATAGTTTACTGCTAAATATATACCAGACGGAGGTCAGTGACAAAAAAGAAAGTCTTCATATATCAAAACATTTACAGTTGCCTTTTGAAGTAGCAAAGATCTAGAAACTAAATTTGTGAATTGATTAAATGAATTGTGGTATGTGAACATAATGAGATAGTATTGTGCTTTAAGAAATAACAAACATAATGGAGATAGAGAAACTCAGAAGACTTACTTAAATTGATGTAGAACAAAGTATATAGAGCCAAAAAAGCATAAAGGCAAAATAAATATGAAAAAAGTAAGTGGAGGGGACTGTGGGCAGCTGGGTTGCCAAGTGGATCGAGAGCCAGGCCTAGAGACTGGAAATCCTGGGTTCAAATATGGCCTCAGACACTTCCTAGCTGTGTGACCCTAGGCAAGTCACTTAACCCCCATTGCCTAACCTTTACCATTCTTCTGCCTTGGAATCAATACATAGAATTGATTCTAAGGTGGAAGGTAAGGGTTTTAAAAAAAAGTAAATGGAGAACAAGATGGAGGTCTAGAAATTTTTCTTTAATCCTCACAACCTCTCAAACATTCCCAAAATGTCAATTATGCACAAGATAAAGCAATTTCAGTGGCATCCCATTGTTGTTTAGGACAACAATAACCATAACAAGGTAACAATCTGATAAAAATAACCACAGAGGAGGCTAATAGTTAATCCTTAATGATGTTAATTGGAGGCACTCCATTGCTCGCCCCCTGGGAGTGCTACACATGACAACACATAGACTTGCATCATGACTCAATTTTACTTCCCCCTTATATCCCTCCACAAATGCCTCTGAAAAACAGAAGGTAAAAGTTTATCTTAGCTAGGAAAGTAGTTAGCTAAAGAACTGAGTAACTGAAGCAAAACATGTGTACATGTGTGTTGTTGAAAGTCATTCAAATAAAATCTCATTTTCCAACTGTGGCCAGTTCTGTCTCACCTGCAGTCATTTGCGGCTGAGACTGAGATCTCTAATTGCACAAGGTAAAAGAGAATAAGATGCTATTGAGTCCAAAGAGAAATTGGAAAAAAAGATGGAAAGTCCAGTGGGTGGGGAGAGAAGTCAGAAACAGAGCAATAGAGAAAAATAAGAACAAAAGACTTAAATTACCAAAGTAGTTGAGTGAAAGAAAATGCATTTAGAGACAGTAAGCATAAGTTGATGAACAAAATACTATAACAGAAGGAATATAGATTCTAGATCAGCTAGAAAGAATAACAATTTCTATGAATAAATATTAAAAGACATTAGAAAATTAATCAAAACCTGAAACAGAGGACCCTGTGGATTCACAAGAGAGCATGGAACCCAATAGGATATTATTCAATAGGTTAAAGAAAAATAAAAATTGTGACAACAGAATTAATGCATAAACAGTAGAAATAATTAGCAAAATAGGAAAAAAACTTGAATACATATTGACGATTTCAACCAAAGAAGCAAAAAGGAGGGAAAAAATGATTGGGAATGCAAAAACCCCCAAATGAAGTACAATCTAGAAGAAAAGTATATAGCAATGACAATTTTAAAATGCATAGACCATGGTAATCTGGTGTTTGATTAATATTAAGATCCATATTTTTAGAACAAAACTCACTTTTTGACAAATATTGCTGGGAAAATTAGGAAGTAGTTGGGCTGAAACTGGGTATAGATTAACATCTCACACCATACACTAAGATAAGCTCAAAAGGAATATATGATTTTGATATTAAGGGTGATATAATAAGCAAATTATTCAAGTATGAAATATTTTACTTGTTAAATCTATAGAGAATAATTTATGACCAAACAAAAGATCAAGAGCATTATGAGATGTAAACTATATAATTTTGAGCACATTAAATTAAGAAGATTTTGTATAAATAAAACCAATGAAGGCAAGATTAGAAAAGAAGCACAAAACTGCAGGGGAAGAAGGGAGTTAACAGCAAATATCTCTAATAAAGGCTTCATTTCTCAAATGGATAAAGAACTTAATCAAATTTATAAGAATACAAGTCATTCCCCAGTTGATAAATACCAAAAAATTATGAACAGTCTTTGGATGAAGAAATCAAAGCTATCTATAGCCATATTAAAATGCTGCAAATCACTATTCACTAGAGAAATGTAAATTAAAACAATTCTGAGATACTACTGCCTCACACCTATTAAGAGTGACTATTATGAGAAAAAGGAAATGCAAATGTTGGAGGAGATATGGAAAAATTAGAACACCATTATACTCTTGGTGGAGCTGTGAACTGATGCAACCATTCTTGAGAGAAATGTGGAACTATGCCCAAAGAGACATAAAACTGTACATATACTTTAACCCATACATTACAATAACACTCCTAGGTCTGTGTTCCAAAGAGATCAAATGAAAAGGAAAAGGACCTATATGTGCAAGAAATATTTGTAGCAGCCTTTTGTGAAAGCAAAAAAAAATGGAAATTGAAGAGATATACATCAAATGGAGAATGACTGAACAAAATGTGATAAGTGATTATGATGGCATATTATTTATACTATAAGAAATGGTTTCAGTATAACTATAAAAATAGTTTCAGGAGAATTTCAGAAAAAACAAAGAAGATTTACATGACCTCACACAAAATGAAATGAGTAGAACCAGGAAAACATTGTACACAAGCACAGTAATATTTTGTGGTGATCAAATGTGAATAACAGCTATTCTCCACAGTATAATGATCTAACACAATTCCAAAGACCTAAGGATGAAAACTATTATCTGCCTCCAGAGAAAGCACTAATGGAATCTGGATATGGATTGAAACAAACTTTTTTTTTTAAACTTAATTTTTCTTGCATTTGTTTTTTCCTCTTTTGGTTAGTGTTTCCTTTGATAAAATGACTAATATGAAAATGTTTTGTATGACTGCATATGTATAATCTATATCAAATTATATGCCTTCTGAAAGAAAGAAAGAAGGAATAGAATTTGAAACTCAAATATTTTTAAAATGCTAAAAATTATTTTTACATTTAATTGAAAAAATACATTAAAAATAAATTTTAAAAAACACTGTGAGCTCCTTGAGAGCAGAGATTGCTTGTTGCCTTTCTTTTTATCCCTAACACTTAGAAAAGAACCTGGCACATTTTAGGTCCTTAAAATATGTTTCTCAAATAACCCAAAAATTATGTTCTCTTTAACAACAAAAATTAAAATTTGAAAACAAGAATTATAGAAACATCTTAAGGATTATATATCTACAAGAAAAGCATAAGAAGTCAAAAAACCTAAACCATGTAATATTAGAAAGAATCAAATAAAACTGCTCTGAACTTTTCAATATGGAAAAATAAAGTGCCATTTAAAAAGATTCCACAGATCACATCCAGTCAAAAATAAATAGCCCATTCTATGAACTGAACTTCAAGACAAAAGAAATTAAATTCAGTCACTCAAATGACAGCAAATGTCCAGAAGAAAGAGCTTCAAATATAAAAGACAGGAAATATGAATAACACAAGAGTATTCCAAACTCACCAGAAACCGAACTAGGGAAAGAGAATGGGATAGCATGTTCTGAGCATAATTAAATAGAGCTTAAATGGAGCTTAAAATGCAACCCAGAGTGAAATACTCTTATAAATCCAAACCTAATTCTAAATTTAACAAGATGAACATTCAGTTTTATAAAAAAAGATATTTGAAGCATTCCTGGAAGGAAAACCATACCTGAACAAATGATTTGCTTTGCACACAGGCCAGACATGAGCAATACAGGAAAGATATGAATGCAGTAGTTAAAGATAAGAACCAAACAACAGAAACCATTTAGAGATTGCTTTCTAAAGAGACACAAATAAACAAAAGTGAAATTAAAATTCAAAAAGGGTGGTGGAGAAACATGTATAATATAATGTTCTAAACTAAATTTCATAACATACAGATGTGTTCATCAATATTTTCATAGAATGCAGTTATATAATTGAAAGGTACATAAAAGGTGAGAGAGGAAGAAGATAGAGTAAAGTTCCCAATCAAAGCAAATGTTAACAATAAAAAGAAAATAAATTCTGTAGGCTTTTAGGAAGATGAAAGCATATAGGAACATGGCTTAGTTGGCAAAGAGTGGGGCTGAAAGAAAGGGGTGCCAATAATGATTGATTCAATTGAGGGAAAGAGAAATTCTAGAAAGGATAATGGGAGAAGGATAATGCTGGGGAAAAAAAAAACATAGCAAAGTACCCCAGTCTCTTTGCCAAGAAAGTCCAAAATGGAGTCAGAAAAATTCAGAAATGACTGAAAAATGACTGAAAAAATAACAAATGAGAAATTTATGAGTATAATCAGCAGAAAATTTGTACTTAGGAAAATCACTCATCCTGCCTCAGGTGAGTAGAATCAGTATTCCTGGGGATACCCAACTCACAAAAGGACAGAATGGCATTGACCTAGTGTGGAGACTTCATAGCAAATGAGAAAGGAAGGGCAAAGGTTAATAACTACATAATCAAGAACATAGAAAAATCCTACTGTGGGACAATATCCTTTCTACAAGGAAATTACCAAGAAACTGTTTAGAACAATGGACCCAAAAGAGATACCTCAGGTACTTTAATCCATAAACTTTAATCCCATTAGTAATACAGACACTAAGTACTATCTTAGTAAAAGGGACATGAATCAAAGAACAAAAGTCTAGAAGAGACAAATAGGAAAGATTATAAAGGAAAGAAAGCCCCATAAAATTAAATTATAAAAGAAATAATGAACAAAATAATTAAAAGAATAAAATAATGAAACAAAGGGAATAAAGAAAAATAAGTTAAGTTAAATAAAATCATCACACTAGAGCAAAAAGTAACAATTTGGGGAAGGAAGATAAAAGACTAGGTATAATTAGAGGCAAAAAAGAGATAAATCAACCCCTATTTACTGAAAATATAATGGTTTACTAAGAAAATCTTTGAGAATTGGCAATTGTACTGAGATAATAACTGCAGGAAAAGTTATAGGCTAAAGAAAAAATTGTAACAACTCAATGGTATTTCTACATAACAATAAAAAACCTAAAAATATTCCATTTCAAACAACTACAAAATACATAAAACATCTTGCAATTAATCTAGTATATGTACAAAATATCTATATAGACTCAATCAAAAAATAAATCTTCAAGAAATGAGGAACAATGTAAATAGCTGAAAAATATTCACTGTGCTTGACTAGGCAATAAAATATATTACTACCAATGGTAGTTTACTGTTTAATGTAATACCAATAAAATATAAAAGGGATACTTTATATAACTCAATAAAATGACAAAATTCATTTTGAAAAATAAGAGATCCAGAATGTCAAGGAAAACAAAAAGAGGTAAGGAAGAAGAGGAGATAGTAAGTAGAAATACAAAACTATTTCATAAAACAATAGTCATCAAAAAATATACATATAATTTTTGAGTAGATCAATAGAACAGACTAAGGTAAGGTATAATAAGAAAATTGAACTAAACAATCCAGTGTTTGATAAACTAGAAAAGATAAATGACTTAGGAAAGAATTTCCAATTCAAGACGAAAATAAACTGTTAGGAAAAAGTTGAAAACAGAAATTAGGATTAGAGCAACACTTTACAACATATCCTTTAATACATTCTAAATATAAACATATCCTTAAAATTAAAGATTACATAATACTTGAAAATTAGAAGGGAAGGAGGTCATATACATCTCAAAATATGAGTAGGAGATATACTTAGAGCCAACCAATGGATAGAAGTAATTCCAGAAGATAAAATAGATAAGTCTGATTACTTGAAACTGTAAAGCTCCTACACTCAGAAAAAAATTAAAGCCATCTGTGACAAGGAAGCTGTCAAATGGAGAAAAAAATGGAATCAACTTTAAAAGTGAAATCAACAAATACACTTACACAGTTACACATAAACACACAACGATTGAGTCATGAATGTTTATATGTATGTATGCATGTATGTGTGTATGTATGTATAAACATTTCTACCCCAAGACCCACAAATGTTACACTTTGTATCTTTATAGAGTTCTTCAGGGCATTGATCAGTTAAGCTGATTTTTCATCTTTTTTTTCTCCTTTTTTAAAGTCTTTAAAGTTCTATTTGATATAAAGTTTGGCACTGGCTGAGGAATGGAAAGGATTATGAGGGAAATTATGATAATATAAAAAGACATAAATAAAACACATTTAAAATATTTTAAAATGTAAATAGAATAAACACAAAACAATCAGAACTGAGTATATGAAATTGCAGAAATTAAGTCTGGCCTCAAAAAAGATACATGAGAATATTCTATTCCTTTGCAGAGGTGCGGGTCCAGTTTTTCAATATGTTGATTGGTTTTGCAGATTTTTTTTGTCATACTCTATTCCTTATTTGTAAAACTACTTCGTTATACAAAATAGCTCTTTAGAAGAGGTGAGTGAAAAGAATGCAAAGAGAATTGTTATATACAAATAAAAGAGATAAATAACAATATTTTTAAAAGAAAAATCAAAGATATGAGAATCTTTGTGTCCCAGTTACCCCATATATAAGTCAGGGTTAATGATACTTGTCTTTTCCTTATTTTACCCAAGGATGGTCTGTGTTTCAGTGGCATAATGCAGTTTAAAAGTTGATAATCTATCTTTCTGAAAACCAGCAAATCCTGAACACTAGCAAGGTTAAGCCTCCCAAATCTTTTTCTGAGAATCTCAGAGAATAGGACAGTGAAGAGATTTGCTGGACCACTTACATTGTGATTGAATCACAAGGGAAGTAAAAAGGAAGGGAATGCATTTTCCCTGGTTTCTGCTTTAGGAAGTTTCAAGTGTTTTTGTTTTTTTCCTTCAACATTTGAAAAGTTCATTTTACGGGGAACGAATTAACACTAAACAAATTTCTAGAGAGTGACCATCAGCTTCAGAAAAAAAAGGATAGTTAATACAGAACTGAAACCCAAGGAAAGTGAAAAGACAGCAATAAAGTCGTGATTGCCTTCACCAAGTTGAATTTACTGGCAGGAATTTGTGTCATGAAAGAACAGGAGGTTTGGAGCCAACACTTCTGGAATCGAATTCTAATGCTGCTGTTATATGCTAGCTGTGCAACTTAGGGCAAGTCACTTCATCTCTGTTGGTCTCAATTTCTGTATCTGCAAGATGAAGGATTCAGAGTAGATTATGTCTAACTTCTCTTCTTACTCTGAACCCTATGATCCTAGGAGATATAGCCCAAGGTCCTCAAACAATTGTGGACATGATGACTAAATCAATGTCCTTGATCTTTGAAGAACTGGGATCAAAAACCTGTGAAGCAAAAATAAGGAAACTGCAGAGGTGAGAGTTAAAGTGACCTGTCCACAGTACTATAGGGTAGCACATACTAAAGGTAGGATTCAATGAGTTGGTAAAATTTTAAATGACTTAATTTTTAATCTGTTTAAAACTTTCTGGATTAAATGTGTGAAGAAACTAAGTGGGACAGTGGATAAATTGCTAAAGTTAGAGTCAGGAAGACAGTGCTTTTAAATTCCACCTCAGACACTTACTCTATGTGTGACTCTCGATAACTTGACCTCTCTCAGCCTCAGGTTTTAGATTTGTTAAATAGGGATAATAAGGTTATTGTGACAATCAAATAGAATAATCTACATAGAACATTTTATAAATTTTAAAACAGGTGTGAAAACTAGCCATGATTATGGTTGTTGCTACTATGAGCATTATTATTATCATCATTGTTGTTTTTAGGAGTATTTCTCTAGCAGTAGGTTGCTATTTATTTTTTCAATATATTTTGTAATCCTTCTGTGTTAAGGGAAGAGAAAGACATTTTTATTTGGCATTAAAATGACTAGGTTCAGCTTTTCTTTGACCGTTCCATCAGATGAGACTATAAACGTTCTGATTATGTTCATTTCTACTATTAATCCATTTTCAAGTGAATTACTCTAAATTGTGTTTATTAATTATAATTATTAACAATAATTATACAGGTTATTTAAACTTGGTTATTCTCATCATCAAATTATGGAATTGCTTTGTTCCTATTCCTTTTCTTCCTTCATTTCTCTGAAACAGTTCTCAAAATATTAGAAAATTATCCAATACAGTAACCCAAAAGTTTACACTGATCATTTAAAATATTTATATTGATTGTTTTGAATTTTCATTATTTTGGTTGGGTTGGGAAAGTGTTTGTTGTTGGAGAACTTCCGTTAAATAGTTTTGATACTCTAGAAACATTCAAAATCTGTTTGTTTCTCAATTTTTCATCTCCTTTCTTCATGAAGGATGCTGAGATTTGCTGGGTAAGTTATATTGGATTCATGACCTATGATTCTTAATTTTACAAATATTATATTTCAATATCTGTAATCCTCCTTTTTCCTTATTAAGTGATCCTTTCACTTTATCTGGAAGCTTTCTCTCCTATGAAACTGAGGTTTAACTATGATGTGTCTCAGTGTACTACATCATAGATTTCATAGATTATTTCCTGTATGTTGTGTGACTTCTTTCATTTCTACCTTCATTTCTCTGGTTCTTTTTGCTTATTCTGTTACATTCTCTTTCATGATTTTCCAAAATACAAAATATAGATCATTTCATCTTTTTAAAATTCCCTAGTTTATTGGAAGTATTTCCCAAGGATCATTCTTTGACTCGTGCTCTTTTCTCCATCTTTCCCTAAGAATTCTCACATTCAGAAAGTTTCAAATACTTATTCCATTCAGATAAACCACCAAATCAGCATTTCCCACATTGCCGTCTTATTAGTACTTCAGCTACTTATAAAAAACCCAATACCAATTTCCTGATCTTTGATGGCTACTCTACTAACTACTAGCTTCTTAGCCTTATATGTTTTTAACTTATTTTGGATCTTTGTCTAATTTTCTCCACTTCCTATCCAACCAAGTACCAATATTCCATATTCAATATTTCTAACTGGCCACATATATATCCTCGTCACTTCTTCATGTCAAATCCTTAATGAGAAGAGACTGACGTAGCTATTATCAAATCTAAATTTCTTAACTGAATATAACTTGATCTCCCATGAATATTCTTTCTATAAATACGTATATCATGGTCCCTATTCAAAACATGATATTATGCTTTATCGTTTATGCTATATGATTTGCCATAACTGAAATTTGAAAAATATTCAGTTTGGAGGCTGATTGTTTTACCTTGACACTCTGCATTTATAAATCCCATTCCTTATACAAGGAGATATTGATGCCAGTGATGGTAACTTAAGTCTTGTTGGATATCTGGGTATAGATAACTTATGTCTCAAATATAAGCCATTGTGAGAAAACAGTCCTTATGGGAATGAATGATTTAGCATCTAAACTTTCTCTTAAATATTCTATTCCTCCTGGCCTCCTGTAACACCTCTAACATTTTGGATTTTCTGCACCACTACTCTTGACATTTAGGACTATACCCCTTCCCTTCCCTTAGCTCTACAGTACTGACCAAAGCATGTCCCTTGTCCTTGCTATAAAAAAACAAACAAACTTTAAAGCTTAAAAGTTTAAAAGTAAATAATGTAATTGAAAAACTAAAGAAGGAAACAAATTTCAAAGAAAATCTTAGTATGGATGCTAAACAAAAACATTCATGCTTCTGACTCAAAGCAGATATTGGGTAGCATCAAGACCAGATCTACTAGGGTCATCATTCCCTTTCAAAATTAGGCTATTTGTCTTGTCTCTGGGTATACTATTTTTCTGGCCCTATGAGATACTGTTTTTTATTCTGCAGCTATGATTTGTACCTATAATCCCTGCAATGGACCTTGGTCCCCTGAGAGAAAAAAGTAAATTTCTATATCATTTTCAGATAATTATTATTTCAACCTATCCTCCTCTAATCTTGTGTGAATCCATTTTATTTCTTCTGGAAGGTTCTATGACTTTAGATCCCTGAAAATCTTAAAATTATCTATGACCAATTTTTTTCTCTGCCCTAATTGTTTTATTGCAAATATATCCATTAATTAGGTTACTTATCAGCTGTTATTACCATGGTAAAATCATTTCACTTCCCTATGCCTAAATTTCCTCATCTCTAATACTAGAATAATGTTAGTTCCCACCCTATAGATTTGTGAAGAGCAAATGAGGTAGCATATGTAAACCATTTGGCAAAACTTAAAATTCTATATAAATGCTAACTATTAAATATTAGCTAGGTAACATGGCTGGCTCTACCTTTCCATCAGGCTAGGAATCCTGATAACTTGTTCTAAACTCAGAGCTCAATTTAATCTCCCTAGTGGCCACAGAGTCTCAAAAACTCTTTTTTAATCAGAATATGTTTGTATCATATTAACATGCAGGAATAGACTGCTCCCTTTTCAACTGTGATTTCCAATTTCCATGTCTTGACTCACACTGCTCCCAATGTCAGGAGTGTCCTCTTTTCCCATGTTTGCCTGATAAATCTTTCCTCATCTCTTGAAGACCAATTAAAATGTTTTTATTTTCCTTGATGCTCCTTATTGGCAAAGACTTCCTCTGTTCTTTGGATTTCACAAAGAACTTTGTATTTCTACAATGATTATCTGTGTTATGTATTGTATTTCTCTATTGAGCTGTAATAACTATATTAGTAGGTGACATTTATATAAACATTTTAAGGTTTTCCAAGGGCTTTATATAACTTCCATTTTTATATCTACTCACTGAATTAAAGTGCTACAGTTATGAGTATCCTCATCTTGCAGAAGAGAAAATGGAGACCAAGAAAAGTTAAATAACTTTTGCATTGTCATATAAGATAAGAGCCCATTTCTGGTCTGATTCTTATTCCTATGAGAATTCCTAGAGTCTATAAGGTCAGGTATTGTGCCATAAATTCATTGATTTAGAGCAAGAAATGTCCTAGAGGTCCTCAAAAACAACCTTCAGATTTTATAGATGCAAAAATTGAAGCAAAAAGAGATTACTTTCTTGCCAACAGTCAGAAGTGTCTGAAGCAGGTTTAAAACCCTGATCTTCCTGACTTGAAACACAATATTCCAAAATCATTAAGTATTTAATAAATATCTATTGAAATAAGAGTTTCTATTTTTTTCCTGAGGGTATCATCTTGCTTTCAGCTAATTTGCGGAGTGAAGATGACTGACAAACACTAAATTGAGTAAATAATCAATCCTTGCCTGTGTTACATAACCAGCTTTACCAATTTCTCTTGGTTCTCATCACTTACAGGAAAGATTTATCCAAATCATGTCATTATCATCTACAAATAGGAAAAGATTATTTTCTATCACAAAGAGAATGCCCAAATAAGAAAATTCTCCCTACAAATGAAGGCTTACCATTTCTCTGCATCTTACAGTCTCAATGGACTGCCTAAGGTATTG
Source organism: Gracilinanus agilis (assembly GCF_016433145.1). NCBI lineage: Eukaryota > Metazoa > Chordata > Mammalia > Didelphimorphia > Didelphidae > Gracilinanus > Gracilinanus agilis. Next base: position 224,026,286 of record NC_058132.1, read on the forward strand.
ACAGGTTAAATAATTTCAATCAAGTTACATATCCAGTGTGCCAAACATGGGATGAGAAACCTCAGTTTTCTGAATCAAAGACCAGCTCTGTGTTTACTATTCAATGTTGTTTTCTCCAGATGGATATTTTGTTTTATTTATTATTTATTTTATTTTTTAGAAAAAAATTTTCCATGGTTCCATGATTCATGTTCTTATTCTCCCCTCCACCCCCCCAACCCTTGCCCCCATACCCAACATGCATTTCCAAAGGTTTTTTTCATGTGTCATCAATCAAGATCTATTTTCATATTATTGATAATTGCACTAGGGTGGTCATTTAGAGTCTGCATTCCAAATCATGTCCGGATCAACCCATGTGTTCAATCAGTTACTTTTCTTCTCTGTTTCCACCCCTGTAGTTCTTCCTCTGAATGTGGGTAGGGTTATTTTCCATAAATCCCTCAGAATTGTCCAGGATCATTGCATTGCTGCTAGTACAGGAGTCCATTACATTTGATTTTACCACTCTGTATCAGTCTCTGTGTACAATGTTCTCCTGGTTCTGCTCCTTTCACTCTGCATCAGTTCATGGAGGTCATTCCAGTTCACATGGAATTCCTCCATTTTATTATTCCTTTGAGCACAGCAGTATTCCATCACCAGCAAATACCACAATTTGTTCAGCCATTCTATAATTGGAGGGCATACCCTTGTTTTCCAGTTTTTTGCCACCTCAAAGAGCACAGCTATAAATATTTTGTACATGTCTTTTTCTCTATGATCTCTTTGGGGTACAAACCCAACAATGGTATGTGGCTAGATCAAAGGGCAGGCAATCTTTTAGTGCTCTTTGGGCATAGTTCCAAATTGCCATCCAGAATGGTTGGATCAGTGCACAACTCCACCAGCAATACCTTAATGTCCCAATTTTGCCACATTCCCTCCAACATTCTTTACTCTCCCCTGCTGTCATTTTAGGCAATCTGCTGGGTGTGGGTTGATATCTCAGAGTTGATTTAATTTGCATTTCTCTAATTGTTAGAGATTTAGAACACTTTCTCATGTGCTTATTGATAGTTTTGATTGCTTTAGCTGAAAATTGTCTATTCATGTCCCTTGCCCATTTATTGATTGGGGAATGGCTTGATTTTTTGTACAATTGATTTAGCTCCTTGTATATTTGAGTAATTAGACCCCTGTCAGAGTTTTTTGTTATAAATATTTTTCCCAGTTTGTTGTTTCCCTTCTGATTTTAGTTGCATTGTTTTTGTTTGTGCAAAACCTTTTTAATTTAATGTAATCAAAAATATGTATTTTACCTTTTGTGATTTTTTTCTAATTCTTGCTTGGTTTTAAAATATTTCCTTTCCCAGAGATCTGACAAGTATACTATTTTGTGTTCACCTAATTTACTTATAGTTTCCTTCTTTATATTCAAGTTATTCACTCATTCTGAATTTATCTTGGTATAAAGTGTGAAATGTTGATCTAAACCTAATCTGTCCCATATTGTTTTCCAATTTTCCTAGCAGTTTTTGTCAAATAGTAGATTTTTGTCCCAAAATAGATGGATATTTTGAACAACACTTTATATTGAATGTCAACAATAAGAGTGATATCTAGCATTTACAAAGCACTTTTTACATATTTCCTCATTTTATCCTTGAAAAATAGATGCTATTTTCATCCACTTATATAGATGAAGAAAATGAGGCAGAGGTTAAGTGACTTAACCAGAGTCACCCAAGTAGAAAATGTCTAAGGTCAAATTTGAACCTGGGTCTCCTTAACACCATGGCCAACACTGCTATGTCCACTATGCAACCAAGGGAAGAAGGTATGTCATTTCCACCTATGACTAAAGTATTTAAAAGTAGTACCAATTAAATATTAATATTCCTATTTAATAGACATTAAATTCATATACCAACTGAAGATATTTTAAAGGATCTGAACACTGTTTTGACGATTAAACCCTAGCAGTTGCTTAGAGCCAATTATGTTATTTGAGGCAGTCAAAGTTTAGCTCTGAATACTTATTGAATGCCCCTCAACTTGTCTATCAGAAAGATGTCAAATACAGTCTTAATCAGGACCTTGATACTTTATGACACTAAAGAGTAGTAAGGCTGCCATGTCATTGGCCAGATCCCCAAAAAAGAAAAGTAATGTACATTTGTACCATTTGGCTACTTAAATGCTGATTGCCTTAAGTAGACCTTAAGGTATATTTAAAATACATAGCCTTTAGAGTCAGAGAAGGTGATGGGCAACTTTGATACCCACTGTCTATGTGAGCTTAGACAAGTGACTTTATTTTTTTAGATCTCATTTTCTTTATTGGTATAATTATGGAGTTAGACTAGATACCTTCTGAGACCCTTCCAGGTCTGGGACTCTGATCCTGTTTATATATCTTCCCCATTTTTTTAATGACTCAAACTCTGTGGTTCAAGTCTCATCTTGGTTCATCCTAGATACATTTTGTTTGCCTCAGCTTGATGAGCCTTCTTTCTAGTACCAAAATCCACTTCTAGTGCCAATATCATGCCTGCCAGTCTGTTGAATTTGGCATCTTTTTTTCCCCTACTTTCCCTAGGTCATAGAGTCCCTTCCAGCTGAGAGCCTAATTAATACTCATATTAATGAGATTTCTCCCAGAGCCAAAAAATGTTAACACCCTCCTGAGCCACTGCAAATTATGCAAGATTTGAAACAGCCTTTAGCCCTTACTTAGCCATAAGTCCTGGTCTACCACCTCATAGCATTAACTTTACCACTGGTGCAGGAATGCCTTTGGAGCAGCTCTGGCTTGAAGAAAAAGTATATTCTCAGAGACTCCGTATTAGCAACATCTGCTAACTCTGGGTAAGTGTTTTTATCAGAATTTCATCTCCTAGACATCTACATGTGGCCTCCAAGGCAGCAGACAGAAACACAGACTCACAAAGGCCTTCAAGGGCGCAGTTGCCACAACTCCCATGACTAGCTTTCCAGAGAAATAGGAACCACCAAAATACAGGAATGCTTCTATGAAAAGTATTCCCAAAGGGTCACATATGAACCAACATAGGGGATTGCCAGCAAACCCTGGAGGAGCATTCCCATTGGCCTTGAGGGCAAAGGAAAGGACCAATGAGAATGTTTCCCCCCATGTGCCAGCAGGCTGTACCCAAGCTCTATGTGCTCTCTCACCTTCAGCTTCACCTTCCTTCTTTATTCTTCTCCCACAAGAGCCTCTCTGCAGACTGTAGAATTGTAATAACTAGCTTCATCCAAGATATACTAGCACCGCTCCCTCTGTCTGTTTCCAATTAAACATCCTGTCTACAATCAGCCTTCCTTTTCCCAGCTGCTCTCCGTAACCAAGGCACTGTGAAGACTCCAAATGCATCATCTAAGGCATAGTAACACCTGTGCTCTCCCTCACTTTCCCATCCCATTCTACTCGGTTTCTTTTTCTCTATCAGGTATAAGGGGTCGCTGCTGCCTGATGCTGCCTCTTCTTCTTATATCCCTGAAAAATTTCAACAAGCCAAATTCTTTAAGGAAAACTACCTTACTCTACCTAATGCATGGTTTCATTTTACCAGATTCCTATGTCCTACTTTGGAACAGTGGGATTTTGAATTGGACCCATAGTCAAGGGGTCTAAATTTTGAATCATTTCACTTTTATGTGCTCCTATATCCACATATGCAAAATGGAAATAATGTTCCTATTGCCTATCTCAGAGGGGATTTTGTTAGGAATTTAAAGCATGGATATTATTCTAAAATGATTAAATGAAGATATTATTCTGCACATCTCCTGACTGACTAGAAATGCCGTGACACATGCCATTCTTCTTTTTCCTGTAACACTTTGTCTTGTGGGCTTTGAATGCCCCACTCTCAGAAGCATGTCATACAAAACGATCTTCCCTCTCATGCTGAAAGGATGCTGACAAGGCACCTGGTACTTCATCCAGCACTTTGTAGATTTTCAATAAAAATATATTGATAAACTTGATGAAGCTTTCATATTTTATTGTGTATATATAAAATAGGTGGCTAAAGCAGTGGTCACAGTTTTACAAGGATAAAAAAATAAAAATGCAGTTTTAGATTTTGCTGAGCTGGTAAGTGGGCATTCAGTTATGAATAGATAACTTAGTTGAATATTTATAAATACAGCATTCATGATATTAACTATTCTGGAGAAAACTTCCATAATGGGCTTTGGTAGTAGATTTTATCTGATTAAACTCTATAAAAAGATCCCTATTAATGAATGAAGGGCAGCTAGGTGATACAGTGAATAGAATGTCAGTCCTAGAGTCAGGAAGACCCATTTTTCTGAATCAAAATCTGTACTCAGATAATTCCTATCTATGTGTAAGTCACTTAACCCTATTTGCCTCAGTTTCCTTATCTTTAAAATGAGATGGAGGAAAGGGCAAATCACTCCCCAATCTTTGCCACAAAAACCCCAAATGGTGTCACACAGAGTCAGACAAGACCAAAAACAATTTAACAAAGACAAAATAATATGGCATGGTGAAAACAGGAACTTCTTTCTAAATTTTTCTTTAACATGTATTCTCTTTCCACAATTGGTAAACTTTTTTAAAGATAAAAATGGACTATATTTGTATAAAAGAATAATAATTTTAAAGTACATGTAAGGATATTGAAAAGAATAGCAAAAAATTATATCAAATGACTATATATGTCCACTCATAAAATAAGGCATAATTTAAATCTATTCATGTAAAATATGACCTTGAAAACATTTGAAGTTGTACTTTATTATGTTTTTATTTAAATTTAAATTTTAAAAATTTTCAAAGCTTTTCTCTTCTTATTTGTTGGGACATTTTTTCCCTACCTCCCAAGTAGATATGAGTTCCTTAAGGAAAAAGATGGTATGGTTTTGTCTTCAGTTGGGTTTGTTGCTTTCTTTATGTCCTCAGAAACCAAACCAATGCCTCATACCTAGCATAAATGCCTGAATAAATGCATGCTCAATATTAATTGAACTGAGATCACTGTCATGGAACCATTAGGCAAAACAGATGTTTACAGAGCTATTGATCTCTATTCAACCACCAATCTATCCCAGTCTTTGGACTGTATGAAACCTTTTTTTCTAATGGGATTTCTTGTGTCATGGTCCAGGGCACAAAGGATTTTCAGGGGCCTAGTCTGTTCTCTCCTCTAGGTATTCCTAGACAGTCAGCTTATTGAGTAACAGAGTTAACCAAGATTCCACTGAATTCCCCAGTATTTTTTTATACTCCTCAAATCCTAAAGAGATCAAAATGGGATGGACTGGAAGGAAAATTCAGATAAAGAAAAATTTCTTGAATTCTATTCAATTCAGTCAGTTGTAGGGTTACTGGAGTGGCATTTGTAGACTGGTCCCGGTGCTCTCACTACTATCTGATCATGTGACCTTGGGCAAAATCTATCTGTTTCCTAGCCTGTAAAAAGAAGTTTTGGCCTGAAAGGGTTTCTGAGGTTATTTTCAGTGATAACACTCTGTAAGCTGTGAGGAAAAACAGCCTAAGGAAATTAGCCTACTGAAACTGAGTCTAATAGATAATAGAAGATCAAATACTTATCTTAACTACTAGTTTGGGGGCTTTGTTGTTTGTTTTTTAAATTTGTTAACATAAAAGTTTGGAATTTGTACTTCTTTCCAACATCTTATTATGTATGCAAAGAATTCAGAATATCATAATCATTCCCAGACTTTCCTTTTCTCATCCACCATCTCAGACAACACAACTGCTATCAATGAACCATAAACTGAAAAAAATATTCTCGGTTTTGATACATAAATGAAAATATCAAGCTGCCAATTTTACATGCACTCCATATATTCTGAAATGCCATAACAAGTAGCTTTTGAACTAGAGAAGTCCAGGTGTGCAATCAAAGATATGTTTTTTTCAAGAGTCAGAATCATAAGTGCAGAACACATCTTATCCACCTGATGGAAGTGAACCTAGATATATGAAATTCTAAAAAAAAATAACAATGGGCAGAAGCTGAGAGAATGAATCTGGCTTCTCCAATTCCTTATTCTCCCAATTTTCTTTTACCTCTCCTATGTCTTAATTTCACTTTGTAGGCGGATTTCAGTTTTGATTCAACAAATGTAATATCATTTATTCTTAATACTTCTGTTGTTTTCCCTTGTCAACTCTTGCATCATAAAAAAATTAATTAGGAAATAGAGAAAAAAGCTTTTGGACTAAAGTCATCCCAAAAAGCCTTACCCTGCTGTAAGAAATCAAAAGTAAAATTATGAAATTACACTAGCATTTTTAAGTAACTGATTATCAGTTAGTAATATGTGTGACCTATATAAATTTCTGTAAAGGGGGCATATTTCCACAAATAATGCCATGCTAAAATCTCCCTATAAAAATAAACAGGTATTAAGGAATAGATGAAAGAAATTTCTCAGTCTCATTCATGAGCATAGGACTGTTAATATGGTGACCTGCCCTCTAGTCCTGCCCCTCCCACTAAGGATCTGGGTGACCTTGGGCACATTATTTAATTTTTCAGCTTAGCTTCCTCATCTGGAAATTTATAATTAAATTACTGTAGATAATCACCAAGTTCCCTTTCAGTTCTGAAATGCTTTATTATAGTCCATAATAGCTCATTTTAAAAGTTCAAGGTCAAATGTAAGCATCTTGTCTTTCAGTATTTCTCCTTAACTTCACCTTCATTATTTGGTTGTCAGGCATTCTTAAATCCGATGAGTAACTTTGGAACTCTGTCTCCTGTGATCATTCAATTAACCATATTTATTGAGCATCTACAATTTTCCCAAGCCCTGGACCAGCCTTGTTCTTCTCCTGCTGGAAAGTCTCAGGGGGATGTGCCCCTCACCTCACACACTCTGATGGCATAAAGGGAATAACTGAAGCCCTTCATCCTTCTTTCTTACCCAGTAATAACACCTCTTGGATACTATTTTAGATACTACCCCTAAGGCCAACAATCTCTCTCTCCTTCTCTCTATCCCTGTATTTATCAATCACCAACCAAATAGGAGTAAACTACCCCCATTCTACCCACTTGTTTTCTTATCCTCATATTCTTGAACTCTTGCCTACCCATGGCCCACTGTATGCCTTCCTGCTCCTCCCACTGGGCCCTCATGAATTTCCATTCCAGAATGAACAAATTTCCCTTCTTTATGGACCTCTTTCTTATACTCATTTAATCTATGAGTCTTTACTGTGACTTTGCCCCTCTCAGATGTCACTGTGTCACTAGCCAGTCTCTCCTCCACTAACTACACTTTCCTTGACCCATTGGTCATGGAGGAGGAGATACAATACTCCTTGATATCCACCACCACTCCCAGACGCTCCCTTTATCCGCACCACTCAGCAATATTTCTTCCTTTGAAGTTCATTCAACTATAAATTTCCACCCATTTTAGATTATAGTTTCTGTAAGGTAACATTCCCTATGTAATTCTTTCTCTTTTCTTAAGGATTTTAGCATCTTATAATATTCTTGACCTCCCCAAATCCTCTTTTCTTACTACAGATCTTTTTTTTTTAAACCCTTGTACTTCGGTGTATTGTCTCATAGGTGGAAGATTGGTAAGGGTGGGCAATGGGGGTCAAGTGACTTGCCCAGGGTCACACAACTGGGAAGTGGCTGAGGCCGGGTTTGAACCTAGGACCTCCTGTCTCTAGGCCTGACTCTCACTCCACTGAGCTACCCAGCTGCCCCACTACAGATCTTTAATAACCATATTGTTGCTAAAATTCCCTAACTTCCCAATCCTCTAATTTTTTAATTTCAAATAACTTGCTTTACTCTAAGTCAACCACACATAGAGAGGATAACATACTTTTTTCTCATCATTACCCATAAATATTCTCTTTTAACCAAAAACTCTGACATTCCTCCATTTAGCCTTAACCAATTATCATTCATTCTGTGCCTATTGCCTCACCATTCTAAAACTTATTCTTTGACCTATCTTTTGGGCATTTGACACTTTTGGTAACGTAAAATTTAAATTAATGTCTAATACTTCAAGCATTATGTTTATAAAGTTTGTTATCTGACAAAACAGAACCACAAGACTAAGTTTTTCTACCTGCTCAAAATCTCTGTTCCACCAAAGCCTCAAGAAGAAGGAAAGAGAGCCAGAGATGGAACTACACCCAATTTATATCCTATCTACATCAGCACATAACAATAGTAAGTAAGTAGAGTGCTAGAAATCGTAGCTTTTCTGGGGATCCTAATTTTTCTGGGGAGCATAGTTTTTAGGGTAACAGATTCTAATTACACAGTAACATTCTCCTCTCTGGGTTTTCATAACATTTTTCTCTCCTGTGTTTCTTCCTACTTATGCAATTATTCCCTCTCAATCTACTTTGCTAGCTCATCATCCACGTCTAAATTATGTTACTCTCAAAAGTTCTATCCAATACCTTCTTCTCTTTTCTTACTACAATCTCTTACTGACCTCAGTGACTCCCTTGGGTTTAATTATTATCTCCAAGTCAATACCTGGAAATCAGTTATCTGTTTGTGTGCATGTGTATATATAAACATCAATGTATACATAAATGTATTTATATATAAATACACAAATATTCCTCCTGAGTTTGAATCTTGCATTGTCAACTGCTAATTAAACATTTCAAAAGAAACACCTCAAATCCATCATGTCAGAAACAAAACTCATTGTCTTTCCCCTCAAGAAAAAAATTCCCTCTTCTGAATTTCCATATTTCTATTAAAGACACCATATTCTTCTAGAATACCACTGAGGCATTGTCTTTGAGTCTTTATTCTCTCTTGACTCCCCTGACTAGGAATCTGCTAACTACTCTCATTTCTATGTCCACAAAATTCCTTGCTTCTTGATCACTTCTATTTACTTACATAACTGCCAGGTTAGGTAACCGTATTATCTCCTCTCCACTAGATTATTTCAATGTTCTCCCTACTTCAGGTCTCTCCCTCAAGTGGAATCTAACCTGCACACAGAAGAAAAAATGAATATCTTTAATCGATTAGCATTGTCTCTATGAAAGGAGTTTTTAACCTAGGGTATAGGAATTTTAAAAAATATTTTGATAACTACATTTCAATATAATTGATTTCCTTTGATTTTCTCAGTGCTTTGTTTTATGTATTTTAACATAATTCTGAAAAAAGGTCCCTAGGCTTCACCAGACAGCCAAAGGGGTTCATGACTCATACACTACCTCAGGGATAAAATACAAACTCCTTTGCATAGTTTTCAAAGCTTTCATGGCATTCATGCAACTTTTCTGGATTATTTTACATTATCTCCCCACCCTCATTCCCCACCCACACACTCTTGGTCCAGACAAACTGCCTTTCTCTTAGTTCCTCATACATCACACTCAACTTCTCTTCTCCAGATCTTTGCACTCGCAACCTTCAGACCTGGAAAGAACTCTCTCTTCTCTTCTCATAGAATGACCTTCATCCTCCAAGAGGTAGTACAAGTACCACCTATGTAAAAACTTCCCTGATCTCTCCAACTACTTATGCTCTCCCTCTCCCAAAACCTCATATTTAACTACTTTGAATTTAATCCCATTTATTCTCTTTAGCTTAATTCTATGCATACTTTTACTTGTACTTTTTGTCTCCTCTGCTGGAATGTAAAATTCTTATAAGAAGTGATGTTTCATTCATTGTATGTGCATCTCTGGCACAGAGAAGAGTGCCTGGCATATAGAAGACACCTCATAAATGGGGCTGTCTAGTCCATATGCTCACACCCATCTCCCCCTACATTTTGTAGGAGAGAAAACAGCACAAAGAGCTGAAGCTACTAGCCAGGTTCACAAAGCATACATAGCAAGTGTCAGAGGCTGAATCTGAACTCAGATCTTCTCAATTCTAAGACCAGAACTCTGTCCATTCTGATATATTCCCACTATGGAAAGATCTCTGGATCCTCATAGCCCTCTACTCCCAGCTCCTTGTTTCCCATTCTATCTCACACTCCTTATATTACAAGTTGCTTTACTACTTTCTTTTCAAATTCAAAGTAGTACAACAGATGGTGATGGTAATCTGTGTGCCTCCACCTGAATGAAAAAAGAGATATATGATGGAGAGGCCTGTAGGCACCTATTAAAGAATGTGTATCTTATTACAAAGTAGCGATACATTCTGTTGGATTTTATATTATTTATTGCCTCTGTTGAATGGGATTTTTTCATAACTGACAGGCAGCATAAAGCAACAAGTGCTCAGTTATAAAGGACTGGAATGTCTGAGCAGATATTAGCACAGGAATTCCAAGGAGGTAGGAAGAGCAAATCAATTTGTGCTCTTGAACCCCTCCCCCACCCCCAAAAAAACCTTTTGGGGGAACTGGACCTTGACGGATAGATGAGAGTTAGAGTTTCATATAACAGGCAAATGGAGGAAACAGAGGTGGAGACTGAAAAGTACAAGGTCTGTTTTATGGGCAAGGGATTTGATCTACTTGACTAAACAAAAGGGGGAAAAATAACCAAGTGGTCCCCTGTCCTCTAGAAGAGAATATTATATGTAATTAGTCTTCACTTAACTTCTTTAGCAGATCATTCCAGGCTCTCTATCTCTGGAGGTTTCTCCAAGAAGGCTCTTTGTCTTTCTATATTTAGTATAGCAATGGCACAAAGTATATACAGGTTGTTTTTTTCAAGTTACCATAATCAGCTCAATTCACCAAACTTTGATTAAACATAATAGCATGCTAGGTATTGTGTGGAGGAGTAGGAGCAAGGGAAATAGCAAAAGTCAGATGAAATTGGGGTCGTTTTATCAAGGAGTTTACAATTTTGTAAACTGAAAGTTAGCAGCTAATTTGACAGAAGTCTTTTAGGAAGTCTGGGTGATCTTTAAAATACACCAAATAGGGAACATCTAGGTGGCTCAGTGGATGAGAGATGGGTCTAGAAATAGGAGGTCCTGGGCTCAAATACATTCTCAGCATTTCCTAGCTATGTGAACCTAAGCAAGTCATTCAACCCCCTTTGCCTAGCTCTTACCACTCTTCTGCCTTGGAACTAATACGCAGTATTGATTCTAAGACAGTGAGGATTTTTAAAAATAAATAAATAAAGCAAAATAAAATATACCAAATAGCAAATGTCTTAAATAACAATTGTGAGTAGCATAAAGAAAACTGTAGACAGGCAGTGACCTCAGTGAAGCACAAAGAGCACAAAGCTTAAAAAATATAGAGCATCCCATTGTCCATTGTGGGAGGAGGGATGGGAAGTGAAAAGGAATCCTTTGCTATGGAACAATCTCATATCTATCATTATTTAGTAAAGGAAACAAAAAAAGCTCTGTTTAATTTTCACGTTAAGATTAGTTTGAAAATAAAATATGTAATATTTTAGCTATTATATCACTTTTCTTTCAATTCCATTTTGGAAAGTTTAATGATATTGATTTGTATTTTATCTAATATTTTTAAAAGAGACACATGAGGAGGATCTAGTCTGATCTTTCATTGTATCATGGAGGTAATATTGGCCTCCAAAAGCCATGGCAATGAAGGACAGTATGTCAAAATGGAAAGCTTTAAGTATGTGTCCAAGTATATATTGAATTTGAAAAAACAGAATGGCATTCATTCCTGAATAATTTGTTTTGCAGGGATTGACCTAGCTAAAATCAACAAGCATTTAGCTTGGTTGGCTCCAGGGTAATACATGTTTTAATGACAGTATTTCTCAAGGACTGTATCCTAAGTTAAAGGAGAGGTGCTATCTATATAAGTAGAAGAGGTACTCACAGTAATGAAATCATAGATATCTAAATTGTTCTTATATTGAAATATCTAGAGGATACCCTAGCCAGAAAAAAAAATTAGAACATCAATTTGGCTTTCTTCAAGAAAAAAAAATTATTCTTTTCAACTAGTTAAAGAAAAGTTAGTCTCTAAAAATGTGAAAATACTAATGTTTATTTTAAGTTAAAGAATATGAATTTGATACAATTATTAAATAAAACAATCTTGACAAAATAAATGATTTTTAATGTTTGCAGACTATATTAACATATTACCTCTGAGCTTCACAACAGGCTTGTGAGATAGGTACTAGAGGTTTGGGGGAAGAATGTGTCAACATTCAAAATCAGAGTTCAATTGGAGAAATAATTTGGCTGCTAGTTTTAATTTTACTTTGTGGACATTCAGATATTCTAAACTTCCTCTTCTACAGATATTTAACTGAAGAAGTTGCTGAGACCTTGGAACCTCTTTTCTATCCTACATAGTATTTAAGGCTGATAGACCCAGTTTATTCTAACATTCATGCTGACTATTCAATCATTGAATTTCAGGGTGAGATTAGAAAGGGTAATGAATTCAGAAGGCAGAAGGGAGTCCATTTCCAAATAATCAAACTAAGCCTTTTTTATGACTGATAATATATTTACAAGGTACAAATCTCTCTCAAAAATTGATCAACACAAGGGAATGGAGTTTCAGTGATACAATACCAGATAGAGGGATTTGGAATGTTGGCAAATTAAACCAAAGATAATATACAAGCTAATCTTCAAGCTATTCTGATATCTGAGGCCCTCATCAAGGAAACCCAGTCCTAGGTTATATAGATAGCAACAGATAGAGGGGGGAGAGTTTTCTTCGGGTTCAGTTCATTCTTCCAGTCAAAGAATGTTGTTCCCAATTCATTAATCAAAGAAATGTGTGCAAAATGGGTGGAAGCCCAAAACTTTGTCAAAAAATATCACCCTGATAAAGCTGAACAAGCAGAATTGTAAATTTGTTAAATGATCAAACCGTTTCCCACTTTAGAGGAATTCTACAACACAGACAAAACCAAACATCACTGGATAGGCTTCTTGTGAAGTTTATACCTGGCGAATCTCAAGCAGGGTTCAGAGGTGATAAGGGAAAGAAAAGAGAAAGAGAAAGAACTCCAAAGGGGCAATTGCCCTCATATATTATTTTGGAAGGGGATTCCTCTTCCAGACAATAGCATTTTTCCTTCCCACCATCTCCTTAGGACATGAACACAGGTAAAGTTAAGTTAAAATTATTTTATTTACTATAGTTATTATTTTCTTATTTGTGTCAGTATATTGTTAATGTTTATTTAGTAAAATATAACTCCATTAATACATATAATGTCTTATAAAATATGGGTTTTCTGGGTGTCTGGAACAGATTAATTCAACTTATATTATTCCTCATGGTAAAAATGAATTTGGTACTCAACCTTTTTGGTAATTGACCTGCACTCTATTTTTTAAGGTTGACACAACTGAGGTTTCTCTAAGACCCCAGCCCTACAGAAAGGTTCCACTGGCTTGAGACAAAAACAATAACTGTTTCCCTTCATATCCCATATTATAAATATGAAAAATGATAAAGGCTGATATAATAATATAAATTAGTATTTTAATTAAAGCCATGCTGATAGATAAAATCATTAGACCACGCGCTTGTAAGCATTCAAAACTGCCGCCTCCATTTTGTTTCCTGTCTCTACCTCCCAAATCTGCTGGCCAAGACCCTACTAGCAAAGAGGCCACTTCCTCCTAACCCAGGAGATTTAAACCCTTCCCTGCGTCAAGACATAAGCCTTCCCAAGCCCAAAAACCAGAAACGGAAACCCGTTGGACCACGGGAAATGTAGTTTGATACATTTCCCAAATTTCACTTTTACAATTCCCCGTGAGGTCCAGCAAAAAAAATGGTTAGTCCTTTTTTCTTCGCTGGACCTGTAAAAATAAACAACTTCTAAATTTTTCAGCAATTTTGGGGATAAAAGAAATAGATGAACAAATGGTTAAAATTAGCCTCATTGACAAAACCCAATTTGGGGCTGTCCCCCACTGGCACAACCGTGTACAATTAAAACAATACATACAACTCATATCCCATATTCAATCAGTTGCTGATAAAATTCAGAACAAGGCCATTCAAAGCTCACACCTCTCTGCCAATCATCACTTTCCTCATTTACTAGATATTTTACAAAAGGAAAATATTGTTCTCACATATAAATTCAGCCACACAGAAAAGTTAAACCTAGGTTAGAAAGTAGCATTCATTAAGCATTTATTATATGCCCGGTTATTGCGCTAAGTCCTGGGATAAAATAAAAGGCAAAAACCTTACACTCCCTGTCCTTAAGTAGCTCACAATCTAATGGGAGGGATAAAGTAAAAACAGTAAGTACATAAAAGATATATGGTGTTCAAAAAATCTACTATTTTAAATCTATCCTCTTCTTTCTCTTAACTCCTTTCCTGCCATACTCTATTGAGTAAGATGAATTTCTCTGCCTAAATGTGTGTATTCTTATTCCTTCCTTGAATGAGGTCAGATGAGATTGAGGTTCAATTGTTGCCTGCTTTCCCCATTGTTTAAATTCTTCCTTGAGCATGTCATCAATTGTCTCCATTATTCCTCTCTCTTTTCCTCTCTCCTAGTACATTTCTCTTCCCCCTCCTTTCATTCTTCTTTTATGAGATCATCCAAATACAATAGAATCACACCAAGTCTCTAATTATACTCCCCCTAAAACCCCTGGTGATGATAAAGTCCTGAGGATATATATATATATATATATATATATATATATATATATACACAAATAGATATTAGCTCTTTATATAATAATAGACAGCGTAAGCTTGTTGATGTTCAGTGATTTCTCACTTATATTTACCTTTTATTCTCCTCTTGAGTCCTATGCTTGAATGTCAAAATTTCTATTCAGCTCTTTTCTTCAGGAATGCTTTAAAGACCTTTATTTTATTAAATATCCATTTTCTGCTTGAGGATTTTGTTTTGTTGGGCAGGATATTCTTCATTGTAATTCTATATCCTTTGCCTTCCAGAATATCAAATTCCAAGTCCTTTATTTCTTTATAGAAGTGACTGCTAAAACTTATATTATCTGATAAGGGACATATACTACTTTCTTTCTTTCTATTTATTAATAATATTTTTCCCCTGAACTGGAAGTTTTGAATTTTCGCTATGATATGTCTGGTAGTTTTCCTTTAGGGATTTCTTTGCATTTCTACTTTGCCCTCCGATTCTTAGATATCTGAACAATTTTCCTTCACAATTTCTTTAAATTTGATGAAATCTCTAGTTTGGCCGTGGCTTTCAGGTAGATCTATGATTCTTAAGTTATCTTATCTCAATCTGTTTTTCAGATTGGTTATTTTCCTTGCCAGAAATTTCATATTTTCTTCTATTTTTCAGCCTTCTGGTTTTGTGTCATCATTTCTTGACGGAGTCATTAGCTTACCTTTGGCCGATTTCAATTTTAAGGAGAGGTGGCTAGCTAACATGATGGAAAGAGTGACAGAAAGAGCCAAGTTCAAATCTGTGTGACCCTGAGCAAGTCACTTAACCTTTTTGCCTCAGTTTCTTCATCTACAAAATGCATTGGTGAAGGAAATTCAGTATCTCTGTCAAAGAAACTCTAAAACAGATTATGTAGTCAGGCTTGGCTAAAACAACTAAACGATAGCAAAAACAATTTTTTAAGGAGTTACTTCCTTAATAAAATTATGTACCTATCTTACCAACCTATTAATTCTCTATGATTCTCATTCTCTCATTTCATTTTCCAATTTTTCCTCTACCACTCTTAGTTTTTAAAATCCTTCTTTTGGTCTTTTTTTTTTAAATCTCCTTCTTTAGTTCTTCCTTTAACTATCCTAGGACTTTTTGTTGTGCTTGTGTACAGTCTGCAATATTTCTTGAAGTTCTGCTTCTAGATGTTTTCATGCCATCTTCTTCTGTTTGCTTCATTATTATCATATTACCTCTATTTTATTATTTCATTTTATTTTTGCTTATTTATTCTTTTAGCCTAGCTCTTGATTTTGGACTTTATGTTGCTGTGGGGCTCTGCTCAAATGGGGTGGTGGTGGGGAATGTTAGATCTGAGCATCTGCTGTTTTCAAAGCTCCTTCTAGGTATCAACAAGTTTTCACAGTTTCCAAAGTGGTGTGATCTGGGGAGAGTTATGTTCATCACCCTCCTGGTCAAAGCTCTTCATGTTTATAATGCAGATTTGGATCTACTGATTCATGTGTAGTTTAGTTTCAATAGACTTCCTAGAATCAGTCACTATTAGCCTTCTGGGAGTATCTGTAGGTTTAGAGCAACTGAACTGCTGTGGCTCTACTTTGGTCTTGGCCCCATGCTTTGGTTTTTCCACCGACATTTTGTGTTAGGCTAAAGATTAGAACTGAATTGCTGCTCTGCTTCTGTGCTCAGAGCCACACAACAAAGATTCTGAGATTTGTTTTTAACTCAGTACTCAGCTAGGGCTTGCTCATCTTTATCCTGGACCTGTGACCCAAAACTGGGTGATGAGTAACAAAGCTGATAGATAACACCTCATTCCCGTTCTTAGAGCTAGCACAAAGGTCCCCTGGGTTCTCTTTCTGCCAAAGATCATTCTGCCTTGATTTTATATTTTGATTCCTATTCAATTCTTCAACACTAGAATGTGCTTGGTCCCACTGTTACTGCTTCTGTTGTCTGCATTGTGCTCATGGACAGCGTCAGATGCAGTATCAGCAGACCATTCTCTATCTTCTTAAGCTGTACTGGCCTAGAAAAAATGACTCCCTGTGATGTTTTCTTGTGTTTCAAGTCAATTCTTGGTGCTTGGAGTTATTCCAGAAGGTGAAATATTTCTTTCTTGTTAAAATTGCATTAGCTATCAAGAAGTTCTGAGGGTTACTGGAAATTTTATTAAGAATTTCAGATATTGTAGTAATAATTTTCATATACCTCTATAGCTACTAAATCCTATTAGACTTGTCTTAGTATTAAGAAAATATCATTTAAACCATGTACACTAGACCATACATCTATTACTACTGCTATAAGTTCCAACAGTTGGCACAATGTCTTATGCAGTCAATGCTTAAGAAACAATTGGTGAGTTGAACTGAATCAAATTCAGCTTGCCAGCATTCATATTTTTAAACAATTATTTTAATGAATCTATCATTTAACACAATAGAAAACAATAATCTGATAGATCCAGTGCATAGCAACTTGATGTAATTAACAATTTAAATGCATTCATCCTTGATATATTAAATGCAGATTGCTTTTCTAGAAACTAATTTTCATCAACAACTTTTAAAATGCAATCTTGCTAGAGATTCATGATATATATATATATCTACATTTATATACATATATATGTATATGTTTATCATTAGATTATAAGCAACTCAAGAATAGAAATAGTTAGCCAACCATACTTTCTAAACTACAAACAAATATGCACATACTGCCATATATCTGCAGTAATCATATATTCCAGATTTTCCAAAGGTCATTATTTCAAATTATTTTCCAGTGGATTTTTGTTAACCATTTCATTTTTTAAAATGAAGTTGCAACTTGATTGTTTGCCAGTCAGACTACAGATCTTGATTTTTTGATGGAAAAATATGGCTATTCTACATATAGCCCAAATGCAATGACTATAGTTGTTTGTGGGGAAAAAAAACATAAATGGAAAGAGGGGAAAAAGTCTGTTTTAGCTATGGAGAACAATATTCTAGAAGATTCAGGCAGAGCTTGTTGAACATCTGGTCTGTTTACGGTAGTATGTTGTATATTCTCCAGTACCTTAAACTCTACAGCTTTCAGTAGAATGATAAAGACAAGAAAAGTCTAGCAAATACTAAGCAAATATATAAGAAGTAGAAACCTATAAGCCTATAGTATACATGCAAATATGCTTAGCAACTTCAATCTCATTGATGTGGGGATTCTGTATAAACTATATGCTTTCCTTCACCATATGTAGCTCTTGCGTATATTTTCTCATAAATCCTCCACTGATAGTTCACCCAAGGATCAAGGTGTCATCCACAAGATTTCTTAATACTACATAAAAAAAACAATGAAAGATTCTGAATATCAATCAGTCATCCCTTGCTTTTACTCAAAATGGAATTTATAGTCATTTTTTATTTATAGTCATTAATTGCTGATATCTTTTAGGTCACTTCTGTGAAATTCTCCATTGGCAATAAGCTCAAGTCTATTCATACTCCCCACATATTCTCCTTTTTCCATCTTGGTGAACTACAACTTAAATTTATCAGAGATTACAGTTTTACATGATTCAGTAAGTTGGTAAATAAACATATATAAAACACCTACTCTATTCTAGGCATTATGCTAAGCAGTCCACAGGTGTGTAGCATACTTGAATGTTGGTATTAAAAAAGATAGACTTTTATAATAGACCCCATGATTTTATTTATTTTTATGGAAAAATATCTTTACTACTTATTTTAAAGAATTTGATTCATGTTTTAATATTCAAATGTATATTCTATTAATACTATATATATTAATACTATAAATACTAAAGTATTTTCACTTTTGGAATATAACAAGGTCTTATAAAATTGTAAAAGAAAAAAGCTATACTTGAAAAATGAGAAATAATATTAAAATGAAATATGGAAATTAGAGAAAAGAAACCTGATGAGACTTGATCTTGAATAATTTCATAACAAGCCTGTGAGGGATATGGTAAAGGAGTTATCAGTCAGTCAATGAGCATTAATATTAGGTATTTTAGGGGATTAGATATTAGAGGGAAAGAATAACAGAAGAGAGAGAGAGAGAGAGAGAGAGAGAGAGACAGAGAGAGAGTCATCTGTTTTGATGATTGTGTGTTGGTTATTGCAACAGCTGATATAATGATTATATTTTAGGAAGAGATTATATATGACCATGAGCCAGAGCACAGAGAATTTGGATTTAAAGTTTGAATGAAATTCAGTAAATAAAATGATATGCCATATGGAAATAAATATGCCTATATTATATCTTTGTCTTTTCTAGTTTATTTTTTTAGCATTTGAGAGATTGATTAATCATTCTAGCAACTGTTGCATTGCCTAAGTATGTCAGTTTAGAAATTTGAAATAAAATAATGTTAATGATTTGACCTGAATTTGGCATGAGGATTCAAGAACTCAAAAATCTCAGGCTTTCTCAAATTCTTATAATAGAGTTCCTATTCTAGAAAAGTGGTGATTAAATTGGATAGACAGGCTGATAAGCTTCAATATAGAAGGTGTCTTATTCAATTCTTGAGTAGAAAGAAAGATGAACAAAAATAAAATCATAATCTGTATTAAGATTATTCTGACAAACAGAAGAAATGGATTCATTAACATTTCCAACATTTGAAAGCCATTCACTTACAGTCAAAGAATATGAAAATAGTTTCTCTACAGAATTGCAAACTATTAACAACTATAGAAAAGAATAATCCAAACTACTAATAATAAGAGCAATGCAACTAACACTAATGTTTAATTTTAAACCCAGCAAAATGGCAAAGATGACAAGATAATGAAATAATCAATGTTAAAGGGCTTGTGAAAAGGCAGGAACACTAATGTATTGTTACTGAAGCAATTTGGAATTATGCATTGTGCCTACAATTTTCGTATGCTTTTACCCAGAAATTCTAATTATAAGCAAAAAAGGAGATCTTCTGCCAAAATGAAAGACTTCCTATATACCAAAATATGGATAGTTGAACTTTTTTGTGGTAGCAAAGAACTGAGAACAATTTAGATACCTCTCTTTTGGGGAGTAGCTAAACAAATTATGATACAAAAATGTAATGGAATGATATTGTATTGTAGGAGACAGTTAATATGATTAATATGAAGAATCAAGGAAATACAAAGCTGAGGTAAACTGAAATACTACAAGAAAATTATATACACAATTGTTATAATAATATACATGGATAGAATAACAATTACAAACGATTGACATTGACCATTGTGTAATTATAAAGACTAAGTTTGAATGCAGAGAAAATATTTAAGATGACACCTTTCCGTGCTCCTTTGCAGAATTGGGTGTCCAAAAATATGTAATATTGTATCTTAAATCACATTTTTTTGATATGTTGATTAATTTTCTGGAATTTCCCCTTTATTTCTCCATTTCTCTCTCTCTCTCTCTCTCTCTCTCTCTCTCTCTCTCTCTCTCTCTCTCTCTCTCTCTCTCTCTCTCTCTCTCTCTTCCTCCCCCCCTCTTTTAAATATTCTGTTACAAGTGAGGAGATGATCAGACTTGACTTTTACTCTCGGAATTCATTATTCTAAACATTTCACTCTGTAGAAAGGAAAGGAACAGAGGAGGAAATGGTGACAATGTAAAAATATATTAATACAAATATAACTAAATCTATTCCCAACATTAAATGAAACGCATAATTTGAACAAACTTGCAATTTTGTTTACATTAAAAATGCTAAAAATAAAACCGGGATGATATTATATTACTGAAGAAAATAATTGGTTTTTTGAAAAAGAGAAGGTAATTCTGTTGGAGTAATAGAAACATTGAGATCTCCTAGTTTAAACACTTGAGTTTTTCAAATGAGGAAACTGATGCTCTCAGAGGTAAAAAGGCCTTTCCCTTATAATTGCGGTGTAGGAGCTAGGAAAATGTATTGAACAAAAGTTGATTGTTTTATATCATGCAATTCTCTATTTAAACTAAAAATATTTATCCAATATTTTTATATATTTCCATGATGTATTTTGTCAGTAATTTTAGCTTTCCTGTTTTCTCTCCAGTCTGAAGCCTTCCTCTATGAAAAAAAAAAAAAAAACTATCATGAAATAAAGACACTCAGTACAGAGACTCCATCTGTTTTGTACAATATTCTGTTCCAGTAGTGACCCACCTCTCTAACATAAACCATAGAATTTATTTCAAGGTCTGTCCCTTGCTTGTGTCTTCCTATGCTATATGTATGAGTTTTAATCAAATCTATAGTTTTTATCTCCTCCTTGCTCTACATCTTTCTTACCTCCAGTCTTCCTCTCTCCCTGAAACCATATTTCTTTCTTCTTGCACAGGTCTGACCCATCTGCCTCAACCTACCTTAGAGGAGAAGTTATAAAAGTGAGTGCTTGGAATTATAAAAGCCAGGAGTATCACTACACTATCAAGAATTAATCTCAGGTTGAGGAAAAGGGGAAAAGGGGAACTGGAATTGTGTCACCCAACGGAGTAAGTTAGTTTCTTGGTTTCCATTTATTTTTCCCCTAAGAAGTACTTTAGTTTTAGCAGTTTTATTTTTCTTCTTGTTAAGTTTTACTTATTTTTTATTCATTTAAGAACTTTTTGAGTTTTATGATTTGGCAAAGAAGGAGAAACCTGCCTCTAAGTTACTTCTCACTTTTCTGTATTCTCAAAGTCCCTTTCCTATTTATTATTTCTTATACCTCTTTAAATATAGATAAAATTCCTAATGCTGCAACTTAAATTCATTTAGTTTTTTTGCTTTCCTCAGCAGACCAGAGGATAGTAGGTCAATGTCCTCTGTGCTAAAGGCAGTGTGGTAAAGTATCAAAATGGGATTTCATATCCAGCTCACTTTCAAACTGTGTATTCTTAGACAAGTCACTTAGTCTCTTGAATTCTCTGCTTCAATTCCTGCAAAATTAGAATAATTATCTTTGGACTTGTTCCATCTAACCATAGGACAGTTGTGAAGTTGAAATTAAACAATAGAGGTATGGTACAATGCAAGTTTTACTATAAAACTGGCAGCTATTCTAAGGTTAGCCTGCCATATGTGTAAAGATAAATAATGTGCCATATTCTCTGGGCTAAAAATCAAAATTTAAAATTTCTTCTCAGGTTTAATTGCTTCATTTTGTGGTTCCCCCTCTGCAAACAATCCAAATTCTCTAAATGCCTCTTAGGTTGAGAAGCCTCCCCCAAAATCTCATGGCACATGCTTACCATATGCTTAGAGAGTGGGAAAAAAAATGTTGAGCAGACAAACTCAGCAGCCCCTCATGCCCAGCCGTGACATATTTTGATCTGTGCCCATTGTTCACCACTAAGTTAGTGTGGCACTTTGGAGTGGCATTAAACATAAATGGAAATGTTAAGCATTTGACTCCACTTAAACTGCACCTGTGGGTCTGCCCATAAATGCTACATTTATAACACCATTTCCCACAAATGTTTTTTCTTGGATTGTTGAAAAGAAACTTAATGAGGCTTAGCTATACACATCTCTGTTGGCTCCTTTTAAAGTTTCTTCCCTGTGATGTCCATTTAAAAGTTGTATCAATTGCCTAGGTGACAGATTTGTGGTGTTTTTCCCTTTTTTGGCATTTGTCTCACCAGACCCTACAAAAATAGCAAGAAAGTGTCATGAAAGAAATATACATTCACATATATGCACACCTATACATATACATATTTGTGTACTATATGAATAATAGCATTATATAGTTATGATCTACATTGATCTTACCTATTCAGGGAGTTCTCCTTAGATGAGATCTAGGACCCTCTTGGTTGAACTGAGTTATCTTGTTCCCAAAGGAAGAATTCCTTCATTCTTTATTGTCCCCGTCCTACCCCCCAGATAAAGCTCTTCACTTTTAATTTCATTATCTTACTGCTCACTCTACCTTTGATTGATGCTACCCCACTTAGAGTCCTCTCTCCTCTGATTGAGGACTGAAGGAAAGAGTAACTAATTTTTCCCAATGTCTTTTTTTATAGAAGTAAGAAAGTGGGCTTTCAACTCACTCCACTTTGCATTTTACTTCTCTACCTGGTTTCAGCCCTAGGAAACAAGATCCTCTTGTGCCTGGTACTTCCTGATGTCATTGACCACTCCTGCCTTCTTTTGTATATTGTCTCTCTCCATTAGATTGTAAATTCTTTGAGGTTAAGGACTGCCTTTCTTTTTATTAACCCTGTCTGGAATGCTTAGCTCAGTGCCTGGCACTTTATAAATATTTTTTGAATTACAGTGGTACCTTGACACACGAGTTTAACTCATTCCATGGCCAAGCTCGTAACTCAATTTGCTCATGTGTTGTGGGA
Source organism: Gracilinanus agilis (assembly GCF_016433145.1). NCBI lineage: Eukaryota > Metazoa > Chordata > Mammalia > Didelphimorphia > Didelphidae > Gracilinanus > Gracilinanus agilis. Next base: position 224,049,212 of record NC_058132.1, read on the forward strand.
AATATAAGTAAGGGTAATGGGGTCACCAGGGATATTATAAATAAACTAAGTGGTTTGTGGGAACACACACACTGGGATTTTATGAGAGACTAGACCTGGACATGAAGACTTGAACAGCCAAGCTGCTCCTAACTGACAAATGACAGTTAGCCAACTGTTACTCTGGTCAGAGGCTTTGAATTCAACAGACAAGGTAACAGGATATAACTGGGTTTAATTATGAACAACTAAAAAGTAGGATAGGGATATCTACTCTAAAACCTTAAATATAATGATATAACCCACAGGGAAAGGAAAGACTTATTTCTACACTAACTTAGTAATCTAAACTGACATGGCCCAAAGAGCAGTGGAGTCTCCGGGTAATTGCCTCAGACCTGGAACCTGCCAGGCTTGAGCAGCTCAGCTAGGGGCTTTGTGGATTTGGGATTCTCACTGCAATCCACTGATGATCTCTGGATGCCAAGAACCAAGGTTGTGTCAGGAACCAAGTAGGAAGGGATTACTTGAAACACTGTCCACCAGATTTCAAAACTTTTCTCCTCTTCCTTGGCACAGGTCTGTTGATCATCTCTCTCTGCTAGATGCCACCACTCAGGATCCCAGGGAAAAATCAGGATACAGGATGACCTTTTACTCTGAGTGCTCCCAGGGCTAACCACAGTTTGTGTTAACCCCCAATGGAGTCCTTCCCAGAGCACAAGTCATTTCTTCCTGCTCCCTCATTTCATCCTGGAATTCCCAGCTCCAGCTCTTTCCTGCTAGATACATCTTAATACCTAATCAATAACTAATCTTATCTTCCTCAAAACAGTGTCAAATTGAATTTCCCCATTTAAATTAATGGAAATGCAATTAATTTGTTCAGGCCCCCCCCAAAAACACACAATTTTTTGTTTTGTATGTTTTTAAATGTGAAAATGTGCTTTATAAATAACGAATAAATATGTTTCTAGATAATAAGAAAGAATGTATAGAAATAAACTTGCTTATGAAATGTTATTTACCTTCAAGTTTAGGCAAAGATGCTGGTTTTCAATTCATGCACTATCACTTAACTTAATCTCTACACATGTAAGGCTACATTTAAATACAAAACTGACTTTACACATTACTTATGATATGTAACTTTATTGCTAAACTTGATTCTTATTTTTTTTACTTTACTTAATTATCATTTTCTTCATTACATTTTGGCTGTTTTGCTATACTTTCCTTGATTTCATTTAGAAGCTATTTCAACAAAAATCTTTCCATGGAAGTTTGTATCTTCCTCCCTTTCAGAATGTTTCAATAATGTGTGAAACAAGTGTTAAACAGCTCCAACGCACAACCTATTGCAACTTTTTCTGGACGTGTCTTTTCAATAAACTATTTAATTTTTTCCCAAATCCTCAACATATTCTTAATCTGGCTTGTACTGATTACCTCATCTATCTTGAACTCCTCCCCAGTAATTTCCTGCAAAACCTCCATATGCTGTTGCTGCTGTAATTCCTTCAATTCCTCTGTCATCATGACACATGGTTAAAAGTTAAGAAATTTGTCAAAGGAAAAAAAAACAAACTGATAATAAAGACAAAATTAAAGAAGAAAGCAAAAGCAGTTCAATATAGATGCTCACACAGCCAGATAAATACTGAAATAAATGAGACAGCCTCGTGTAACTTATGAAACCCAACATTCCACAGGCTATCTAGTGGAGAATGGTGGAAACTCCTGATTCAAATATCCGCTTGTGACTTAAAGCAAAAAATCCTGATAGTGACTGCTCCTATCTCAAAGTGTTCATGACTTAAGGCGCTTGTGTACAAAGTACCACTGAATTACCATTTGATCTACCATAGATATATATATAGTGCTCAAGGAAGACCCTAAACTTACCTCTGGCTTGCTGAGCCCCTTTCAGATTTCGTCCTTTGGCATCCACCTGCTTCCCAGTGTTCACCTGTGCTTCCAAGAAACTGTAGTGTGTGCAGCAGCCACAACCCAGTAAAGATGTACTTGATATATATAGATCATTATGATACTGATTTGACAGAAATGAAAAAGAAGACATATGCTATGGGTAGCTATCAATGGCCACTGGGTCTTTTTTAATAAGTAATAGCTCTAATTTTTCTAATCATTAGGAATTTCAACTTAAATATTTTGAAAAAATAGTTCCTTAATGTCTTTAAAATTGTGCTTTTTCAAGTGTGAATTTTTCCAAACCACATTTTCTCTAATTTGTAAATTTTCCCCTATCTTTATTTTCTGTAGTATTGTTTACTCTTTCTCATTTCTTCACTTATGAGGACAGATTCTAGTTATGGTCATATGGTCTTTGATGAAGGCAGTTGGAACAGCTTCATTTTTTATCTGTCTGTGAAATGTTATAGAGGCTATTATTTGTTTTCATTTGCAAAATGTGATGGAGAATAGTTTAGAGATTATGTGCTATATTATAGCATGAAATTGCAAAGGCCAATGAAAAGGAATATGAGTCTTCAAAAAGCTTGGAATGAGTCACCAAGTAATACAACTTACATGATAAATTGACTTTAATATATCAAGAATACATTATTTCATTGTCATGGGTCTTCCCCCCATTGTTACAGATTATAACACCATTCAGTAAATTGTCATTACGCATTATTGTGGGTACAAAATTCATCACTTGATGGCAAACATTCTGATAATGACATTATATGATATATAGTCCAATGAAATTTAGCATTTTATCCTTCAGAAGATTATTACAAGAAGAAAAAACAGTTAAGCCAGAAAATATCAGGATATTTTACGAAGTCTTCAAGTTTGTAAACATCATAATTGTGTCACTATAACCAAATTCTTTCCAAATTTATCCCACTCTAGCACTACTCATACATTTTAGATAAATGTATATACTTATATGTGATTAAGTATATAGACTATTCTACATACCCTAAATTAACTTATAGCTAACATTTAAATAGTTCTTAATTTGCTGTGTTCAGTCATTTCATTTATGTCTGATTCTTTGTGACCCTACATGGGGTTTTAATGGCAAAGATGCTGTAGTGGTTTACCATTTCCTTCTCCAGCTAATTTTGCAGATGATGAAACTGAGGCAAACAAAGTTAAATGGTTTACCCTGAGCCACATCACTAATAAGTGTATTTTTTTGAGCTTAGGTCTTCCTGACCCCAGGGCCAAGGCACTCTATCCACTATACCACAAGTTGCCTTTAACATTTACAAAGTAGTTCATATAATTATTTATAATTATACTAATCTCATCTGATCCTCATTAACAACCTTTTGAGGGTAGCTACTATAGAAACTGTTATGAGGAAATAGCTCTAGACCACCTAGTGATATGCACATCCATTATCATAAAACTAGTAACTATTGAAGTCATAATTCAAAGCCAGGTCTCTCCCAGCCCAAAATCCAAAGTTTAACTATGCCATGTAGCATATCTGTTAAGTCACTGGATATGGCTTCTATGAGAACCAAATAAAATAAAATACATAAAGCATTTCATTAACTTTGAAGCTACATAAAAATGTCAGCAATTATTATAATTATTGAATATGTGTTTCAGTACTCCTCTTAACTAGATAAGCATCTCAGATTTATTTTATTTATTTCACTTAATCTTTTTTCCCTTGTCTATTTTTTCTAAGCAGTGATTTCATTTTTAATTTTATTTTATTATTTAATGTATTTATTTATTATGTATTTATATATTGTACGTAATATAATATATTTATTATTTAATTTAACTAGTGGTTGCTTCTTTCTTCAGGGCACACTGAAAATTCCTTCATCTTCATAATGATGTGACACTTATCCAAATCAATTCCATAAGCCATCAGCAGAAGAGCCATCCCAAAGCACTAGCACAGTTTTTTCTATGTTTCTCAAAATATCAAACATTGTGTTTGTGTCACTCTCTTGTGTCACATTCACTTTGCTCATTTGTTGTCTGCTATTCTTATTCTATGAACAAGTCATTTCTCTTCACATTAACATGTCCTCAGAGGTGTCTTTGAAGTCATGTCCTAGGCATCAGTCATTGTTGATAATATGCAGTAACTTACTTCCTATCATGCATTTGTATCTCTTCAATATTTCAATCTGAAAACAATTGAAACAGGATGGGAAAACCTGTACATATTTTGGTAACATCAGACCTCTGTCCTGCTTGCCACAAGGAAAGCTTTTGAAGGCATCTTTAAGATAAAGTGGATACTTACTACCATCTCCTCTCCGAAGTTCCTATTTTCTACTTCTATCACTTTATTATTGCTCCTCCATACATAAAGCAATGAATGGCAATCTTTTTACTTAAGTGGTTGTCAGACAACTCTATCTGGGTAATAGAAGGAACTGCTGTGATGTGTCCTTCATATGGATTAATCAAGCATTGCTCCTTAGTTTATACCAACTATGTCTGCACAAGGAAAAAAATCTGCTGAAAAGACTCATTTATTCTACTCAGTGTTTTATAGTATTGTCATGGCATGCCTTCTATGATAGCAGTGGTAGATAATTCAAAATATTTCACTCCTAAAATTTCTCAAGCAATGTTCATTTCAAGATTTGGATCACCACTAATTTTCATCCATTTTTGGACAGTTGTTAGATTGCATTAGTCTACTCTTAAGATTCAATGTAATCCATCAAACTTTATTTTGCTGGTGCTTTTTGAATTCATATAAAATGTACTAATGAATCAGAGGCCGAAAATTTGTTAGCAAGTTTTTTCTTCCAAAGGGAACTTTTAACAGCAATTGAGAATCAGTCAGAGAATTGGAGAAAGCACCAGAATTAGTGTGTAACGATATCAGTTTCCATTTCCAAATGTCAGTTTTTCCTGATGTGACTTTGGGCAACCTACCTAACATGTCTGAACCTCAGTTACCACATCAGCAAAATGATGTTGGATTATATTACCTCTAAGCTTTAAATATGAGAGAATAGGGAATAGGGAATAACTGAACAAAGTTATCTGTTAGATATTCTAGTTTTAAATCTATAATTCTTTGACCCTATGAACTTGTCATTTACTAATAAATCATAAAAAATAAAGCCTATAGCAATGCTCAGGAGGAGTATTGCTATATTAGGAGGATATTAAAATGAGTATCTGCAATCTTTCTTCGTAAATGGTTATGGATTTACAGGCATAGTATGAGACATATTTTCAGATATGACACTGTGGATTTGATTAGCTTGAATATTCTTTTTTGTTATAAGGTAAGACTTTTGAGTGCTAGAGAAAAGATACTCTAGTGATAATAATGGCAAAATAAAGAAGGAAGGACAGAAACAAACATTAATGATTTGTTTTAATTTACAGAAATAAATTCAGTGGAATATATAGGTAAATAGCATAGTTTGGGATTTAGCATGTTGATTTTGTTATGTAGTTTTAAAAATTCATGGTTCATATAAAATATGTAGGTCAGGGAGTTGACTTAAATTTCTAGCAAATCTCATAACATATCATAAAAGTACAGGTTAGAAAAATCTAGAAAGAGTAGTGAAGAACACAGAGTCCACATGAGTCTCATGAAGCCACACAAAGAGCTTCATGAAGAATAGATCAATGATAAATTCACTTTTTTACACTTTTTTCTTTTTTTTTTAACCAGAGTACTATATTGGTAGATAAAAGAATGCTATAAATATGCTCTTCCTAGATATTAGCAAAGCATTTAACAATGTACCTTATGTTATCCTTATGGAAAAGATGTAAAGATCTGACCTAGAAGACAGAACAATTAGGCAGAAGCAAATATGATTAAATGGCCAGATGCAAGGATTAGTCCTGAATGGTTCAATGATAACTTGGAGGGGATTCTACAGTGAATTTTCCTCTCTGTCTTTGAAGTTATGAGGGAGATAGAAATGTTCCTCAAATACTCAAAAAAATGGACTTTAATATTAAACCTAAAAAAAATAATTATATAGATTCAGGTAGAAATCTAGACTTTTGTCAAGAGATTGTAGAATAGAAGAATTTTTTTTAAAAGAAGAATGATGACAATGAAGTGAGAAACAGATCTGAAACTCTTTCATAAGAAGAGGAAGCCTGATCCTGTGTCACAGAGGACACTTCAGAGAAGGTACATATTGTCTTGAATTGGGGAGACTAGAATTAGGTATTAAGCAATGATCTTTGGATTGTAATTTTGGAAACAAACTGATCTCCATAGCTGTAATCTAATCAATGTAGTATCTTCCCCAATAATTCTAACTCATCATTTTTGTCCTTTAAATTTGTTATCAGGGTTTTCAATAGTAATGGGTGTTGTATTTTGTCAAAGGCTTTTTCAGCATCTATTGAGATGATCATGTGATTTTTTGTTGGTTAGCTTGTTGATATGGTCAGTTATGTGGATGGTTTTCCTAATATTGAACCATCCTTGTATTCCTGGTATAAATCCCACCTGATCATGGTGGATAACCCTCATGATCATTTGCTGAAGTCTTTTTGCTAGTATTCTGTTTAAGATTGTCTCATCACCATTCAGTAAGGACATTGGTCTGTAGTTTTCTTTCTCTGTTTTTGATCTCCCCGGCTTTGTGATCAGTACCATATTTGTGTCATAAAAGGAATTTGATAGAACTCCTTTGCATATTATGTCAAATAATTTGTATAGTATTGGGATTAGTTGTTCTTTGAATGTTTGATAGAATTCACTTGTGAATCCATCTAGTCCTACGGATTTTTTCTTAGGGAGTTATTTGATGGTTTGTTCAATTTCTTTTTCTGATATGGGAATATTTAAGTATTATATTTCTTCTGCTGCTACTCTAGAAAAATTTGTATTTTTGTAAATATTCTTCCATATCACCTAGATTGCTATATTTATTGCCATATAATTGGGGAAAAAATGCCCTTTAATCCAGCCATCCCACTGCTGGGTTTATACCCCAAAGAGATCATAAGGAAAAAAGACATGTACAAAAATATTTATAGCCCCACTTTTTGTAGTGGCAAAAAACTGGAAAATGAGGGTATGCCCTTCAATTGGAGAATAGCTAAACAAATTGTGGTATCTACTGGTGATGGAATATTATTGTGCTCAATGGAATAGCAAACTGGAGGAATTCTATGTGAACTGGAATGACCTCCAGGAATTGATGCAGAGTGAAAAGAGCAGAACCAGAAGAAATTTTTACATAGAGACTGATACACTGTGGTAAAATCAAATGTAATGGACTTCTGTACTAGCAGCAAGGCAATGACCCAGACCTAGACCCAATTCTGAGGGACTTATGAGAAAGAATGCTCTTCACATTCAGAAGAAAAACTATGGCAGTAGAAACACAGAACAAAAACAACTGCTTGAACACATGGGTTGAGGAGGATATGATTTGGGATGCAAATTCTAAACGACCACCCCAGTGCAACTACCAATAATATGGAAATAGGTCTTGATTGATGACACATGTAAAATCCAGTGGAAATTTGCATCAACTATAGGGGTGTGGGAGGATGGGGTAGGTGGAGGGTAAGAACATGAATCCTGTAACCATGGAAAATTTTTCTAAAAATAAAAAATTTTTAAAAATAAATAAATTTGTCATCATTTACCTAAATAACTTTCATCTCTGTCATCAGTAATGGCCCAATCTGTCTCTCTTCCTATGAAATTAGTAATACTTTTTCACTGCTAAATAAGTCTACATGAAAGAGTACCTACCAATTGACAAAAGCACTAATTAATATCTTATCAATTCAAAGTAAGACTCCATTAATTCTCTGCCAAAAGGGAAAAAAAAGTAACAAATATTAATTGTCATTTAATGTTCTTTAAAAGGGACAACTTGCCTGACAGATTCTCAATAAGTGGAAAACATTTATTTCAGTTTTTTCATTGTACAGAGAAAGAAACTTCTTTAGAAGTTAAGACATTTCTGCTCATGAGGATGTTGATTTGAAACTTGATCTGAAAAGCAAGTTAAGATCTAATTACTTATGAAACTATCAATGGTCAAGCATTGCACTTTTATATGTGTGTGTATATATATATGTATACATGATATTTATAAAGTTTTTAAAAATATACCTTGCATAGGTACATAATCATGAAATAAAATTATTTATTTCTCATAATCTATGCCTTTTTTTTGGTCCAGATCTATGGCTCATCAGCATAGAGAACTCTCTGTGAGAAAATTCTTGTCCCTGGTTCAGACGTCAAATTCATCTTGAATTGACTGAATGGTTAAATGGCACCCATATTCACACAGCTGCTATATATCAGTGGTCAGACAAACCTAGGTCTTCCTGATCATTAGGTCAGCATTCCATGTACTCAGCTAGCTTGCTCAAAAGTATTATCCCGGTCATAAATAAAGTCAAGCAAAATTCATTGCTGCTGAGAACTTTACAATCAGTACTTGTGAAAGACGAATATTTAAGATCCTGGATCACATCACTTTTATTTTTTAACCCTTAACTTCTGTGTTTTGGCTCCTTGGTGGAAGAGCGGTAATGGTAGGCAATGGATGTCAAGTGACTTGCCCAGGGTCACACAGCTAGGAAGTGTCTGAGGCCGGATTTGAACCTAGGACCTCCCATCTCTAGGCCTGACTCTCAATCCACTGAGCTACCCAGCTGACCCCTCACATTACTTTTAAAAGATGTTCTTGTTGATATTTGTTTGATTTTTTTTAAAATCAACCCTTACCTTCTCTCCTAGAATCAATACCATATATTGGTTTCAAGCCAGCTAGATAAAGGAGGGTAAGTGACTTGCCCAGGGTCACACTACTTCTACGAAGTATTGGAGTCTGGATTTCATTCCAAGACCTCCCATCTATAAGCCTGACGCCCTCAATCCACTGAGCCACCTAGCTGCCCCCTTGTGATAGTTTTTAAAGGAATCACAAGTACCCCATCCTGAAATTTGTTTTGTTTTACTCTTTATAATCCACAGGGTCCAAATTATTTTCAGAATTATCCAGTTGTAATTTTTTTTATAAAAAGATAATTATTTAATAGCTTCTTATATAATAACTTTGATTTTCTTCCTATAGATTAAACATATTTACTTATGTGTCAGTGAGATGGTTTATTTTATCAGATATAATATATGGATAGTTTAGGATATTAACATCCAGAGTACTGGTATTAAAACCCAACATGCTTGTATTTTGTATTTCTTTTGTGCCTAGAAAATACAGTTTTCATATTCTATATTAGCAATGATAATTATAACTAATATTTATATAAGTATAGCATGTACTTTTCAAACTTAAAGTATTATATCAGTGGTAATGATGAATGAATGAATGAATGAAATAGATTAATTGCATTCTATATAAATCATTACTCTGCTAAGCATTAGGAAAATAAATATAAAAAAGAATTAGCCCTTAATCTCAAGGAGCTTACATCCTAATGAGAGATAATACATGTAAAATGGTAGTTAGGAAAGGAAGTAATGTGAAATCACAAAGGATGTAAGTGGAAAAATGGGAAAATCCATTAACACACCCTTTCCAGAAGCAATGATGGTATCTGTTTGATTCAGAGTTTTCAGAAGAAGTGGGAATTGGGAGAGGGAATGCCCGTATGGTAGGAAAGTAGGAGATGGCAAGGGTAAAGAGGAAGATGAATAATCCCATAAAGGTCAGAATTTGAATGGCTTCACTCCTCTCAGGCATGATTTTTGTACTTCATCATCATCAGCAGAGTACTTTGCATAAATTATCTTAACAATCCTGTGAGATAATATTACAGGTGTTTTTATATGGATACCAAACGTTAGCATATTCAGATTCAGGTTAAATGACTTTTCCAAGGTCACATAGCTAGTATATATTAAAATCAAGAATAAATCCAACTCCAAATTCAGAACTCTTTCTTCTATGCTGCTAATTAAAACATGAAAAATATGTGTTAATTTTCACTAATAGAAGTGCTAGGATTTCTTCTTTAAAACCAGTAAAAACCAATACATGCTTCAAGAAAGGTGAAAATTTTCTACAAAACTCATTATTTTCATGAATTTGATTCATGTCAAATCCATGCTGTTAATGAAACTTTCCAATTTCCTCCACAATTATAGATTGTGAGCAGTAGAACATAATGATTTTGGGGGAGGTACTACTTTTCTATTTCCAACCAGAATCTGCTACAAGAACTAGGAAAAAAGGAGATATTTATATATATTTATATACACATTTTTCCATCAGAAACTGCTAATAAACTACAGCACATCAAATCTGTTAAAGGCCAATACTATTTCCGCCTAAGGATTATTTTAAGTAATGGCTAATAGAATACTTGGTACTGAGAGGAAAACAGAGACAAAAAGAGATATAAAGTCAAATTGATATAGAGTTCAAAATTTAATTGAAATATTCTTATGTATATGGAATATGCCAAAAAATTCATAGCTATGTACTAACATACTAATTCAACAAAATTACTTCTATGAGCTAATCCTTAACAGCAGCTTTGGAGACACAAAATATACATCCTTTTTGAAAAGAACAAAGAAATAGATGATCAGTTATTTCCTAACCTAGGCTAACTGGGGCCTTGAATATGCAGCCAGCAGAATAATATAAGAGAGCTAAGCTGAGACATGCTGCTACATACTTCAGGAAGAAAAAAAGAGATAAAATCAACACCCAACTTAATAGAAATGAGAAGAGAATGAAAGAGCAAAGCCCCCCAAAATATTCTTCACCAGGGAAAGGAGACAGTTCAGAGAAGAAGCATCTGTCAAATACCTTTTCCTTGAAGTCCTGTTTACTATTTCCGTTCAGGTCATAGGTGGCAAAAGAATAGCTCCAGCTAACATTCAAAAGTTTAGCTGCTCCTAGGATTTGTAGATTCATTATTTGGGAGAAAAATTGACTGAAAATGGAAAAAATGTTATATTTTGTGCTTATTGTCCAATATATTCATATGTATTCTCTTTTAAGATGGAAATTACAAATCTTAGATCAATCTTAGAATACTTCCAAAACCCTTACTACTTCATTCACTGAAAAGCATTTTCTCTTTCCCTTGATAATTCTCTGTCCCATGTTACATTATTCTATTTCCTCTAATTTTTTCTCCTCTCCAATCTATTTTTAAGTTTAAATTGCCCCAACCCAGAAAGACCATTCTACTACCCCATGTTGTATTTTCTTTCCAGACTCTCTCTTAGATTTTTTAATCAACTTTACTGAATATGCTGTGTATTTCTACTCTCAAATTTCTTTGTTCTATTATATAGAACCAAATAAAAGACAATGTCAAATATAGCATTAGGTGACACCTACCATAACTGCACACAGGAATTGTCTGCTAATGAGATCCATAGATTGGTTACAAGACACATGAAAACAGAGAGAGAGAGAGAGAGAGAGAGAGAAGGGGAGGGGGGGAGAGACAGATTATCTTCCTCCATATCTCTTTCCTTCAGTGACAGTGTACAATTGACCTATTATAATCCAGTATTGAGCTAACCAATTCGAATTTGTTCTTATACAGTAGCCAGCTAGTCTGATACTAATTGAAAACACATTCTTGTTTTACTATTATTTCTTTTCCTCCCTATAGATATTCCTCCAACACGCCTATCTGCCAAAATTTTAGCTGGCTTGCTTTCTTAGGGAGGATAACAAAGATAACAGCTGTTTCTGGTCCCCGACATATTTTATGTAACTTGACAATGAACAGGGCTAATCTTATGTCTAGATGGAGAAGACAGTAACCCATATGGGAACAGACTGGAAAGGGTATAGTATAGTCCAGAAGAACAGACATAGGAATGTAGAAGGGAAAAAAGTGTCTGCCTCTCTTTTGGAGTGGCCCCATAAGACAGCAACCTTATTTTCTCAGAATATCAGTTCCTCCAGCCTTCCACAACATCTAAAATTCCTGTAGCTAAAGCCTTTTTCTTAGCTAACATTAACAGATTAATCTTATTGTTTATTACTTTATAATTAGGTGTCACATAGAAAATGGAAATATTCTAAAGAAATTGATTAAGGGTAGCAAAGAAGTTCTGATTTTGGAGAGAGGGGTGTGAATTTGGAAAGAGGAATTATAAAAGGACTAGAACATGAGGTATGACTTGGAGAGGTTGTAGTTGGATGGAATGGCACACAGGAATGTTCTGAGTAATCAGGGAGTGTGGTATACTTAGCAAGGAGCTACCAGGTTCCTGGGGAATGAAGTGTCATGAAAACTGGGATATATGGGACACTGAAACCAAATTTTGGTTACTTAATAATTTTGCAGAGTCCTGGCTATGGCAGTAAAGAATGCTTTTTCTCTTGTCTTTTTTTGTGTATATCCCAGTTTTCATGACACTTCATTCCCCAGGAACCTGGTAGCTCCTTGCTAAGTATACCACACTCCCTGATTACTCAGAACATTCCTGTGTGCCATTCCATCCAACTACAACCTCTCCAAGTCATACCTCATGTTCTAGTCCTTTTATAATTCCTCTTTCCAAATTCACACCCCTCTCTCCAAAATCAGAACTTCTTTGCTACCCTTAATCAATTTCTTTAGAATATTTCCATTTTCTATGTGACACCTAATTATAAAGTAATAAACAATAAGATTAATCTGTTAATGTTAGCTAAGAAAAAGGCTTTAGCTACAGGAATTTTAGATGTTGTGGAAGGCTGGAGGAACTGATATTCTGAGAAAATAAGGTTGCTGTCTTATGGGGCCACTCCAAAAGAGAGGCAGACACTTTTTTCCCTTCTACATTCCTATGTCTGTTCTTCTGGACTATACTATACCCTTTCCAGTCTGTTCCCATATGGGTTACTGTCTTCTCCATCTAGACATAAGATTAGCCCTGTTCATTGTCAAGTTACATAAAATATGTCGGGGACCAGAAACAGCTGTTATCTTTGTTATCCTCCCTAAGAAAGCAAGCCAGCTAAAATTTTGGCAGATAGGCGTGTTGGAGGAATATCTATAGGGAGGAAAAGAAATAATAGTAAAACAAGAATGTGTTTTCAATTAGTATCAGACTAGCTGGCTACTGTATAAGAACAAATTCGAATTGGTTAGCTCAATACTGGATTATAATAGGTCAATTGTACACTGTCACTGAAGGAAAGAGATATGGAGGAAGATAATCTGTCTCTCCCCCCCTCCCCTTCTCTCTCTCTCTCTCTCTCTCTCTGTTTTCATGTGTCTTGTAACCAATCTATGGATCTCATTAGCAGACAATTCCTGTGTGCAGTTATGGTAGGTGTCACCTAATGCTATATTTGACATTGTCTTTTATTTGGTTCTATATAATAGAACAAAGAAATTTGAGAGTAGAAATACACAGCATATTCAGTAAAGTTGATTAAAAAATCTAAGAGAGAGTCTGGAAAGAAAATACAACATGGGGTAGTAGAATGGTCTTTCTGGGTTGGGGCAATTTAAACTTAAAAATAGATTGGAGAGGAGAAAAAATTAGAGGAAATAGAATAATGTAACATGGGACAGAGAATTATCAAGGGAAAGAGAAAATGCTTTTCAGTGAATGAAGTAGTAAGGGTTTTGGAAGTATTCTAAGATTGATCTAAGATTTGTAATTTCCATCTTAAAAGAGAATACATATGAATATATTGGACAATAAGCACAAAATATAACATTTTTTCCATTTTCAGTCAATTTTTCTCCCAAATAATGAATCTACAAATCCTAGGAGCAGCTAAACTTTTGAATGTTAGCTGGAGCTATTCTTTTGCCACCTATGACCTGAACGGAAATAGTAAACAGGACTTCAAGGAAAAGGTATTTGACAGATGCTTCTTCTCTGAACTGTCTCCTTTCCCTGGTGAAGAATATTTTGGGGGGCTTTGCTCTTTCATTCTCTTCTCATTTCTATTAAGTTGGGTGTTGATTTTATCTCTTTTTTTCTTCCTGAAGTATGTAGCAGCATGTCTCAGCTTAGCTCTCTTATATTATTCTGCTGGCTGCATATTCAAGGCCCCAGTTAGCCTAGGTTAGGAAATAACTGATCATCTATTTCTTTGTTCTTTTCAAAAAGGATGTATATTTTGTGTCTCCAAAGCTGCTGTTAAGGATTAGCTCATAGAAGTAATTTTGTTGAATTAGTATGTTAGTACATAGCTATGAATTTTTTGGCATATTCCATATACATAAGAATATTTCAATTAAATTTTGAACTCTATATCAATTTGACTTTATATCTCT
>NC_058132.1:224071332-224135716 GCF_016433145.1 Gracilinanus agilis
CCAAAAAACTTCTTTACTGAATTAGAAAAAACTATAACAAATTTCATTTGGAATAACAAAAGATCAAGAATATCAAAGGAAATAATGAAAAAAAATGTGAAGGAAGGGGGCCTAGCAGTACCAGATATTAAACTATACTATAAAGCAGCAGTCATTAAATCAATATGGTACTGGTTAAGAGATAGAAGGGAGGATCAGTGGAATAGACTTGGGGTTAATGATGTCAGCAAGACAGTGTATGATAAACCCAAAGAGCCCAACTTTTGGGACATGAATCCACTATTTGACAAAAACTGCTGGGAAATTTGGAAAACAATATGGGAGAGATTAGGTTTAGATCAACATCTCACACCCTACACCAAGATAAATTCAGAATGGGTGAATGACTTGAATATAAAGAGGGAAACTATAAATAAGTTAAGTGAACACAGAATAGTATACCTGTCAGATCTCTGGGAAAGGAAAGATTTTAAAACCAAGCAAGAGTTAGAGAAAATTACAAAATGTAAATTGAATGGTTTTGATTATATTAAGCTAAAAAGCTTTTGTACAAACAAAAACAATGTAGTCAAAATCAGAAGGGAAACAACAAACTGGGAAAAAATCTTTATAACGAAAAACTCTGATAGGGGTCTAGTTACTCAAATATACAAGGAGTTAAAGCAATTGTATAAAAAATCAAGCCATTCCCCAATTGATAAATGGGCAAGAGACATGAATAGGCAATTTTCAGGTAAAGAAATCAAAAGTATCAATAAGCACATGAGAAAGTGTTCCAAATCTCTAATAATTAGAGAAATGCAAATCAAAACAACTCTGAGGTATCACCTCACACCTAGCAGATTGGCTAAAATGAAAGAAGGGGAGAGTAATGAATGTTGGAGGGGATGTGGCAAAATCGGGACATTGATGCATTGCTGGTGGAGTTGTGAAATGATCCGGCCATTCTGGCTGGCAATTTGGAACTATGCCCAAAGGGCTATAAAAGACTGCCTGCCCTTTGATCCAGCCATACCATTGCTGGGTTTGTTCCCCAAACAGATCATAGATAAACAGACTTGTATGAAAATATTTATAGCTGCGCTTTTTGTGGTGGCAAAAAACTGGAAAATGAGGGGATGTCCTTCAATTGGGGAATGGCTGAACAAATTGTGGTATATGCAGGTGATGGAATACTATTGTGCTAAAAGGAATAATAAACTGGAGGAGTTCCATGCAAATTGGAGAGACCTGCAGGAAGTGATGCAGAGCGAAAGGAGCAGAACCAGAAGAACATTGTACACAGAGACTGATATACTATGGTAAAATCAAATGTAATGGGCTCCTGTACCAGCAGCACTGCAATGACACAAGACAGCTCTGAGGGATTTATGGTAAAGATGCTACCCACATTCAGAGGAAGGACTGCAGGAGAGGAAACATATAAGATAAACAATTGCTTGAATGCATGGACTGAGGCGGACATGAATGGGAAATAGACCCTGAACAAGGACACTTGTTACAACCAGTGGAAATGCGCGTTGGCCATGGGTGGGGGGAGAGGGGGGTGCGGGGGGGTTGAAGGGGAAAGTAGGGGCATTAAGTATGTAAACAGATTTAAAACGAATATTAATAAATGTCAAAAAAAAGGGAAAAAAAGATGAATTAGAAAGGCAGAGACTGGAAGCTGAGATCAATTAGAATATTGTAGTACTTCATGAAAGATATGAGAAGAGCTCGAATAGATGTGGTTGCCATGATGGGGAACTCAGCAGGTAGACTCAAGATGATTTGGCCACCAAATGGACAAGGAGGCAAGGGAAAGAGTCCAGGATGCCTGTTAATAAACTCTGTAGTTGTGTTTGTTTTTCAAAAAAAAAGAAAAAAAAAAGAAGACTTGAGTTTATATTTTGTCTCAAGCACTTACTAATTGTGTTCCTCAATCAGTCATTTAACCTCTGTTTGTCTCAGTTTACTCAATGATAAATTGAGGATAATAATTGCACCTACTTTTCCTGCACTTCAAATGATTTTTGTAAAAACTCTAAGCGAGTTCTCAATTTTTTTTTTGTTATTTTAAAGATCCCCTTTATACCCTTAAAAATTATTGAAGACTCTAAAGGGATTTTGTCTAGGTTGGTAATATCAATAGACATTTCCTTTATTAAAAATTAAAGTGCCTTGGTATTATTATAAAAATACTTACGACTTTTCAGGTCTTCTGAGTCTGGGGGCCACACCAGAATTTTACAGCACTCTCTGGCTGCTATTTTATTATGATTCCTATTATCAGTCACTGAAATAGTGGCATGGGA
Source organism: Gracilinanus agilis (assembly GCF_016433145.1). NCBI lineage: Eukaryota > Metazoa > Chordata > Mammalia > Didelphimorphia > Didelphidae > Gracilinanus > Gracilinanus agilis. Next base: position 224,073,627 of record NC_058132.1, read on the forward strand.
AGAATGGTATGCTTCATGAGAGATCATTTTAAAAGAATTTAAATTCTGTATTTCCATATTTAAAATAGTGCTCTGATTAAAGCACAAATCAAATATTTATTGTTTTTTGTTAAATGTCACTAAACTTTACTGATAGATATTCTGCTTCTTTGAAAACAGAAACTTACTGCTATCCTTGAAAAGATACATATTCTTAGTGCTGAATCTGGCATACAAACTTGGTAGGACATCTTTCACATCACTCTCTTTAAAACATTCTATGTTATAGTCCAACTGGAAAACTAGGAATGCTCCCAAAATATCTTGTCTTCTCCAACATCTACATATTGAAAAGGATAATTCCCCATGTCTACACTCCTGCCTCATTTCTACTTCTTACTTTCTTTGTTTTCCTTCATACTTTATCTTGGGCACAGACTCCTCTCCCTGGTCTTACCCTACTCCTTCCCCAATCCCAGATGAAAATGATCTCTCCCTTATTTTCTGGGGTTTGTCTACTTATCTTTATTATTCCTATCACATTCTGGCATTGCTCAGATTGGCCCTCAAATGAAGTATTTTCCCACCTCTACCCTGTATGTAGCCGTTATAATTTGTGGACCAGGTTCAGACTTACAGAAACCTGACCTCTACTTAGGGGGCTCCTCATCTTCTCATTCATAATATTGCTAATAGACACAACTTCAGGAATGATGCTAATTATAAATAAAGTGAGGGTTCATTTCTAAGGCCTCTCAGAGAAGAAAGAAAAGAGGTATTTGGTGCATAGTATGAATCAGGTATGAGACAATCTATTCATACTCACAGAAAGGAATATTAAGCATGAAATAGCCACTATGTACATTAATAGGATAATTAGAACACAATTCAATAGTAATTTATAACTACTGTTACAATCTGCTGGAAGATTAATAACCCTTATCAAAATAATAACACCACGGCATGTCACTGCCCTCCCCCTGCTGATACATATTTGTTGATTAAAAAGGTTAGGCTAGTCCATTTCTCTTTTTGGTGGCTTTCTTATCCAACATAGAAGCTTCCTCTGCCAGCAACCATTGCTAGCTCAGGGAAAACAGAGCTACATCATGTGCAAGGCTCCCAGGACTACTCTACCTTTTAACATTCATTAAAGTTATCATCAGTTCTGATCATGTCCTCAGTGAGATATTTGCTCACTCAAGATGAGGCCAGGAATAAACACAGAAGTAGAGGTAGTCATGGACTCAGAAAAGACAAGATAGGGACACCTGCCCCTTCTCCCATTAGACTCTGGACACTGCTCATACCTGTCTACAAATTTTTAAACAGAAAGAAAGAGGGAAGCAGAAAGAACAGTAACTTTCTTTTGTGCATCTCATTAATCATGAGCCATTCTAGCTCAACAGCCAACTTTGGTATTGTTCATCATCTCCCACTGCAAAGGCATCAGAGAGGAGTCATGCTTGGCCAAAAGAATCACCTACAGCCAGCAAATTTCCTTATGATTGCTTGGGACAAAGAATGGTGAATGAGCATGTTCTGTAAGGAAGGGAAGAAATCCTGTGTATTATTCCTGGTACTATTAAATTGTAAGTTCATATAAATAAATATATGATTTAGAATTAAAAGGTGCAAACATAAGCAAATTAGAGGAGCATGGAATAGTTTATCTGTCAGATCTATGGATGAGGGAAGAATTTCTGTCCAAACAAGAAATAGAGAATACTATGAGATGTATAATAGATAATTTTGACTACATTTAATTAAAAAGTTTTATCCAAACAAAACAAATGCAACCAAGATTAGGAGGAAAACAAAAAAACGGGGATATATAGAATGCAAAACACTCCCCAATGGATAAATGGTCAAAGGATATGAACAAGAAATTCTCAGGTGAAGAAATGAAAAATATCTTGTGTCATATGAAAAAAATGCTCTGAATCATTACTAATTAAAGAAATAAAAATTAAATCAACTCTGAATTATTATATCACATCTATCAGACTGGCTAATATGATAAGAAGAGATGATGAAAATGTTGGTGGGGATGTGGAAAAATTGGGACACTAATAAACTGTAGGTGTTGTGAAGTGATACAACCATCCTGGAGAGTAATTTGGAACCTTGCTCAAAGGGTCATAAAATTGTGCACACCTTTAACCTAGCAATACCACTACTAATTCTGTATCCCACAGACATCAGATAGAGAGGAAAGATCTATTGTACAAAAAATATTTATTAGACGTCTTTTTGTGGTGACAAAGAAATGAAAACTGAAGGGATGCTTATCAATTGGATAGTAGCTGAGCAAAGTATGTCATGTGCTTTTTATTGTATACAATTGTACCATAAGAAATGACAAATGATATGATCACACACACACATACACACACACACACACACACACACACACACACACAAACCAAAAACCTGGAAAGAGTTATATGAAGCAATATAAAGTAAAGAAAGTAGAACTAGGATAACATTATATACAGTAATAGCAGTAAAGTACAAAGATCTACTGTGAATGAATAAATTCTTATCATCAATTCAAGGATCCAGGACAACTCCACAGTACTCATGAAGAAAAACATTATCCACTCCTATAGAAAGAATTTACAGTGTCTGAAAGCAGATTGAAGTATACCGTTCTTCAATTTTTTTATTCCATGAATTTTTCTCTAGGATAAACTTTATGTTCTTTCTTCCACAATATGACAAACATGGAAATATATGTTGTATATAACACATATGTAACATGTATTATGACCTACAATCTTTGAGAAAGGGGAAGAGGGAGAGAGAGAACATGAATCACACAATGTCAGAAAATGATTTTTGAAACTGTCTCAAATATGTAATCTGGGGGAAAAATTTGTATACTTATTGAATACCAGTACAATATCATTTTTCATTCTGTTTTCATCTCCACTGATTCTACCATAGCATATAGCACATAGATGATGCTTAAGAAATTTTTGTTAAACTGAATTGAACTACAGAGGCTATCAGAATCAGGTTGGGAGTGAAATGGAAAAGATCCATTGCTAGACAAAGTTTATACCCAAACAATTCAACAATAAATTTGAAAATGGAAGTTTTGTAAGAATTTGGAATTGAGAGTTATAGGAAGATGAAGCATTTTCTTGTTGGCTGAAATGCTCTGCATTTGGCCACTCCTTCCTATAGAGTCTTGGGACATAATAGACTAGTATATTGTTGTCTGGGGGGGCAGGGGTGGAGGGAACTCTTGTTACTTATCTTACTAAAGTGGATAATTAAAAGTCTTTTTCTTTAATCCAGAGTAGCCTCTGATGGGATGACAAAAGAAACAAATGAGTAGGGCTATTGTGGTTGTCATTCAGTCATTTCTGTAATGTCTGACTCTTTTTTTAACCTCATATGGGGTTTTCTTGGCAAAGATACTGAAGTGGTTTCCTTCTCCAGTTAATTTTACAGAGCAACTGAATTAAACAGGGTTAAGTGATTAGCCTAGGGACCCACAGCTAGTAAGTGTCTGAGGCCAGATTTTAACTCAGGAAGAAGAGTCTTCCTCATTTTAGATCTATCACTCTATCCACTGCTCCACCTAGTAGGGGATACTGTGCTATAATCTAGAATGAATGCTAATTCCTACCTACAATATGCATCATTCTAAAATGGAATTTCAGATGCTAAAGAACAATGTTTGAAAACTAAAAATCATGTTAAAAAGATATAAAATAAAAAATACATAGGAAAGAAAACAGAAACTATCAGTAGTATAGTGTGAATATGAAGGCGTGTTAACATGTCTGTGGCCAGATGCCATTCTTTGCCATTGTACACAAAGAAAAAATTAAGAATCTATATTATTTTACTCCTCTTTTAAAGCAATGATCTTCTGTGTATTTCTTCTTTACTTTTAATTCTGAGCAGTAACTACATAGTTCTGTTATCCCAGACATCTCATGCAAAAACTGAGAGAAAATGGTACCATTAGTTTAATGATGAATCCATATGTATCTAACAATTATTTTTTTCTGCCAGAAAGTGTCAGCTGCCTATAGGGAAAGAGACTATGAAACTAACAGTTACATTTTCACATTGGCCTAATGAATACAGATACATACAGAGCAACAGTGCTCTTGGCTAATTATATAGTCAGCAGTCACTCAAATATTTCTAACTATGAAATAGGCTAAAAATGCCAGAATGGGGTAAAATAAAAATATATAATGATCCTGGGTCATTGGCTAAAAAAAAATAGGTCACACTTGATTATAGGCCCTAGAATAAAGAATGTTAAAAATTAGTCATTTGATGCAACACTTTGATGTAACACCTATATAACATTTAATTAAAAGTATATTTTTAAAGAGTCATTTAATGCACTACACGGTTGCCTGAGGAAAAATCATAGCATCCAGTGTTTGCAAGTTGAGTTAGAATAATAACAAGATTTTAAATGTTATCTTTTAATTTATGAAAATTTTATTAATAGTAACAACTAGACTTTACATAAACTTCATTTGGAAAGCATTTATATACTCTCTGGTTTGATATAAAAGCCCTGTGAGAAAACTATTAATATCTCCATTTTACAAAGGAAGAAACAGAGACTGAAATTAAGTGAATTGCCCAGGATCACACAATGAGTAAATAACTGAGGCAAAATTTGAGCTCAGGTCTTCTTGGTTCCCAAATCTAACATTCTAACTACAGTGCCACTAGCATTTCCTTTTTTAATTAAATTAATTTTTTTCCAAATTTTATAAAACCAACCATAACAAGCATTTATACATAAAAAGAAAAATAAGATAGTACACAAATTAAATCACAAATTTCCTCTGTTTAACTATATATCCTGACCACAAATGTCCCAGTCCCTCCTTACTCTCCCTGTATCACAGAAGATAACATTGCAAAGACCAACATGTATATATAAATTAAGTCCTTCATGTTGCACCTTTCTGGTCACTTTCTGGAGGTAACATTCACAAGTTTATTCTTTTTGACTCAATTCGGTGGCTATATGTAGTATTGTCCTGGTTCTACTCATTTTGCCTTTCATTATTTCAAGTACTTTTTTTCCAAAATAAATTAATAAGTCTGCTCATTATTTCTTATGTTGCAGTAATATTCCATCACATTCATATACCACAATTTGTTTAGCCATTCCCCCACTTGATGGGCATCATCTCAATTTCCAATTCTTTGCCACCACAAAGAGAGCTGCTATAAATATTTTGGAACATATGGGTTCTTTTCCTCTTTCCCCAATTTCCTTGGGAAACAGGCCCAGCAATATATAAAGTTTCATAATTCTCTGGATGTAATTCCAAATTGCTCTCAGAAGCGATTGAATTAGTTCACAGTTCCACCAAAAGTATATTACGGTCCTCATTTTTCCATTTCATTTCCAACATTTGTCATTTTGTCCTTTAGACATTTTAGTCATTCTGATGGGTGTAAGGTGATATCTCAGAATTATTTTGTTTGCATTTTCTAATCAGCAGTGATTTAGAGAATTTTTCATATACTTAAATATGTCTTTGATGTCTTCATCTGAAAATTGTCTGTTCATAGCTTTCACTCTTTTATCAATAGGGGGGGATGACTTTTATTCTCATAAATTTGACAAAATTTTCTATACATTTTAGATATAAGACATTTATCTGAGATGCTGTCTATATCCCCCCACCCAATTTTCTTCTTTCCTATTAATCTTGGCAGCTTTGTTTTATTTATATAAAACTTTTTCAATTCAATGTATTTAAAATTATCCATTTTACATTTCACAATGCTCCTCATAGCTTGTTGATTCATAAATTTCTCTTATCCACAGATCTGATAGGAAGTATGTTCCCTGGTCTTCTAATTTACTTATGATATTTCCTTTTATGTCTAGATCACATATCCATTTTGATCTTATCTTAGTGAATGGTGTATAATATTGGACTATACCTAATTTCTGCCAAACTAACTTCCAGTTATCTCAGCAATTTTTGCCAAATAGCTATTTCTTATCCCTAAAACCTGGACCTATGATTTTGTCAAATACAAAATTACCATAATCTGTTACTGATGTTTGTCGCGTATCTGTTCTGTTCCATTTATCTACCTTAGCCAATACCAGATAACTTTGATAATTACAGATTTATAATGCAATTTAAAATCTGGTACTGTTAGTTTTTCTTTTAAAAAAAATCAGCACATTCAATTAGAAATTGTTCAACATGCCCCATTTTGTCTCATTACTGGCATTAACAATTAACTGGTATTAATCACCAACTGATACATATCAAAACACTCCGTATTTTAGAAGTTTGTTTCTTGAGTTGTGGTTAAAAGAGCACCTTGACTAATAGCAAAGAATTTGGTCTCTTCCTTCTTTCTTAGCTGTCAGGTATTAGGACTAACCAGTACCTAAGATCTTTCCTGCTCTCTACGTCCTGCCAAAGTGTGTACTATTATGCATTGCTGGCACAGTCTTCAATAATAAGGGTCCTATATATGTCATAGCAAAGTGCTCAAGAAAGTTTAAATTGAGGAATTAAAATAAATACATTATATGGCAAAGCACCATGAATAAATATATAAATTTATGTTCATATGTGGGTGTAGAAGAGAATATATATATATACATATACATATATAAACACTCATAAGAATAACCGAGACAATAAAAGATTGTAAAGTGCCTTCTGAATCAAAGATTGCTATTCATTACAGTTTTGACATTGAATGTCTTTTATTGTACCTAAATATATCAAAATGGAAAACATATGGCTATTAAGAATGGTCACTTTTTTCTACTAACTACAAAATGTACAACAGACATTCAATAGCTTTTTTCCCCCTATGTGGATAGCAAAATCCCGTCTTTTTCAACCAATATAATTCTGTAGTTGTTATATGTCTGTAAGTCATGAAAAACAACAATCTCTGAAAAAATCATAGTTACAGATCCCCCAAAGGGCAATGGAAAGACACAGTGGGTATAAATAAGGTTTAGCACATTACAAAAGGAAAATTATATGTATAGGTTGTGATCTGCTCTGTTGGAGAAAGAATCCACAACAGTGAGATCATATTGAAGTTTCAAAATATTAGCACCATGGAGAGGTACCAAGTTGGCCAGTCACTATATTCCTGAACAACATGATCAAATAGAAGTTATGTCTCAGAAAAGGATAAAAAATAAAATATTACATCTCAAACACCATCAATACTTATTAAGCCGAGTGTACTAAGGTATGTTATAAATAGCATTGACAAAGTTACAATTATCATGATTTAATAAAGTATGAATCATAAGATCCAAGACAGGATATTTTTCCTCTGACCTGATTATGCTCCTACTACTTACTACTAGAAAAAAAATAATACTCTGGATGGGATATCTGTGATTTCCCATTAATGTCTTTCCTTCCAATGTAGTTTGAAAATGATGAGATATACTGAACAGAGGGAGTTTCCTAAGGAAAAAAATCCCCAAATGCCTCTATAATATATGTGACTCTGTCAATACAGAAACATCAAAGAAGCAAAGTTTATTTAGAACAATAGAGGGAAACATAGAAAAGAAGGTTGGCTCTAGGGTATGTTCTTCAAAAGAAAAATGTTCTTTGTACTACAAACAATCCTTACTCTTAGATGAAGCATGCTCAGGGAGTCCAGGTCTTAGAACAGACTGCTGTAAGGCAAAATTCTGGCTGTGTATGCATTGTTGCCTTTATCTGCTCATATGGTGAAAGAATTCATTGAATGGATAAGTGAAGGCAGAGAGAAAGAAAGCTGACATTCTTATTAGGCAATATCTGTCAATGTAGGTTGATACTCAACTCTGTGTGTATAGGGGTTCAAGTTGACTTGAAAAGCCAACAGTTTCTAAGCAAATAAAGTGTCATTCTGCTGGAAATTTGTTCCATAGAATCCATACAGAATCTATGTAATTTCTATATTTCTAGATCCATAAATATTCAAATGGTTGACATTCTTGGTTAAGACCTTCTTAGTCACTTTGCCTTCTTCTGTACTCCCTAAATGCCCTGATTCCATGCAAACTCTAGTGTTTAGACTTGAACAATCCAACTCTTATTTATAATCTCTTCTCTTCTGTGTTCTTCCATATTCCAAAAATTTTGGCTAGGCTCCACAGCAACCTTATCCTATCACCAATGATACTTAGCCAAGCCTCAGCCTACTCAAACCTTGATTTAGATTTCTACTTAATCTATGCCCAAACATGCTCTAGGGCCAGGCAGTGGCAGACAGAAAGATTAGTGATATAATTTAGAAAAAAATAGGAATAGTCCCATACTACCCAGGTATACCCTATCATTGAAGTACTATATACTGATTTTTCCTTTTTCATAAAAAATTATACACTGTAAATGCCCCATGGGGGGGGGGGCTGTGGCTGAATGGGCCCAAGAGTACCCCAGGTAAGGGCTGGGGGAAAAAAGAGTCAAGTCAAAATTTGGGGTCAGAAGGGCCTCGGTTGTTGATGACAACCAAGTGCTTGGCCTCAATTGCTGATGGCAATCTAGTGCCACTTATTGAATGAATATACAAGCTTTATAAAGGCAGTAACCACAAGGAATTTTTCTCATGAAAATTCAAGCAACTTTCCAATATAACAATGTAGCCTTGTGAGAGAAAGTCTTGAGTGAGAAACTGAAAGTGGGGGTAACTGAGGACTTGGGAGGAACTGAGAAAAGGGGAGAAGCAGGTGCTAATAAAACATGTTTATCTGTCTGAAAAATAAGGTCTGGGAAAGAAGCCTGGGAAATGATTATTGCCTTAAATCAGCAACTTGTAAAGAAATGTGGAAACTGAGGGAATCAGCTATTTTGTTGGTGAAAAATGTGGAAACTGAAGGATCTCTCACCTAAAATCAGTGGTCAACAGACCTTTGCCTTTTCAGACTCTGAGACCTCAGTCCCTAACATCATATTAATATTATTCAAAGGTATATGTGATCTTGTCGATGTAGGAGTTCCCTCTGGTGATGCAGATCACAATCTATTTATAACAGCCGGGGTTCTGTGACTCATCTAGGCTTTCCTGGTTGTTTGCCACAAGAAGTTCACCTAACATGCCAGAAGGTCGTTATCACTTTCTTCCAACATCATAAAGTTATTGGGGGCTCAGTATGGGTGTCTACTTTTCATCCCTTATCTCATAATATGAACAGCACGTATCTTTTTTCTGACATAATTGATGGTATTCTTCATACCTGTTCTTGGAGTTTTTCATGGTTAATATGTTGCAACTAATTTGCCAATTTATGTCCCCTTCCATTTGCTTATTTTTAGTTCTTTAGAGACAGTAGATTCTAGATCCTGCTTCCATACAGCAACATCAGTAAAACAAAAAGATAAATCTTTTCTATTGGTATGAGATAGAAAAAGAAAAAGTAAAAGGGACATATGAGCAATACATATTCTTCATCCATTTGCACTTTCTTCTGTGGATGCCTAAACTCTTTTGAGAGATTATTATAAAACTCTTCTAAGAAGCTTTTCAGTGTCTTATTATGATGATCAAGATGTCCTCCTCAAACAAAAACATCTGAAAGATGTCACCAACTAAAAGTTATCTGGACCTGGACATTGTTCTGCTAAATGTCCTCTATCATAATAATGAATGTTTTTGATGATTATACATGTCCCTATTTTATGCCTCATCTTTTGTTTATTGTCAGAGGATTATTAAATAACATTGTTTTATCATATTTTCTAGGGAATTTTAAATTATCTTAATGGGATACACATTGCAAAAGAACATATAAGGCAGCATTTATCCTATTGAGTAGAATTGTCTTTTTAAGTTATTGTTTTCCTTTTTGTAATCAACAAACAATAATCAAAATGAGATCTTATACATTCTACAGATCCCAGGGCACTTCCCCTTCCTTCCTCAATGAGTTCAATACATGGTTCACAATTTTTTCTCCTCTCCAACTTCTGCCTTCATACTAGGGCATTTCAACACATATATTGATTCTCCTTTAAATAACCTAACCCCTCAGTTCCTCAACCTATTCACTTTCCATGAGTCATTCCTCCACCCCACCTCAGCCACACACAAAGATGATTATACTCTTGAGCTTACCATCACCCACAAATGTATCACCTCTATTTTCAATAAATTTGAAATACCTTTAGCTGACCATAACCTATTGACTTTTCATTTCTCCTTCTTCTTTCTCTTACAAAACCCTAATCTTTAATTGCACCGTGTCTTCAAAAACCTTGCCCTTTCACTTTTATCCCAGGTCATTTTCACTGTATTAGCCATTCTCTATTCTATTTCTCATCTTGACCTCATGACGAAACAATTCAACTCTATACTGTTCTCTTCTTTTGAATCCCTAGACCCTTTATCCTATCAGTGATGATACTTAGCCAAGCTTCAGCCTTGGATCCCTTCCATCATTGAACTATCTTTGTCATAGATACATAATATTGAATTAAGGTGGAGAAAATCACACAATTCTGAGACCACTACAAATTTTTATACAACTCAAATGGGCCCTCACTACTACTAGGTAATTATTCTTCAAATCACTTATCAACTCACTACCCCATTCTCCACAGCAATCTTTTCAAACCTTTCCATTCATCCTCAGACTTCATATGGTTCCCCTCCTCTGACCTTCTGAGCTAAGAACTTTTCCTCATATTTTTACAGAAAAAAAATGAAACCACTCACCATGAGCTCCTTCTTTTTCCCTCTTCCTCACCACTATTTGCCACTACCTGCTCTTTCAATTCTGTCTCTAATGATGAAGTAGCCTTATTCATTAACAAGGCTAACTTGTCTCCTTGTTCAAGTGATCCCATTCTATCCTGTCTCCTCCAACAGATTGCCTCTTTATCCTCTACACTCTCTTACTTATTTTCAATGTCTCCCTATCTACTGGTTCATTTCTGATTGCCTAGAAACATGCCCATGTTTCCCTCTTCAAAAGAACACTCACTTGATCCTTCTTTGCCCACTATCATCCTATAAATCTGCCGTTCCCCATAAAAGTAGCCTACAAAAGATTCCTCTGTTTTCTCCCCTCTTTTTGATCCTTCATAATCTGGCTTCAGACCTGATCATTCCATTGAAACTTCTCTCTCTAAAGTTACTCATGATCTCTTAGCAGCCAAATCCGATGACCTTTGTCTCAATTGTCATTCCCCTTGTCCTGTCTGAAGACTTTGACATATTTCAGGACTCTCTCTTCCTTGTGCTCTCCTCTCTCTAAGTGTTCAGGATTCATCTCTCTCCTGATTCTCCTCTTACATATATGACCACTTCTTCTTTGTCTCCTTTGCTGAATTCTCATCCAGATTATACCTGTGAACTGTAGGTTCTGCCCTGATCTCACTTCACCTCTCCTTTTATACTACTTTGCTTAATGATCTCATCAGTTTCCAAGGAATTAATTATTGATGATTCTCAAAGCTTTCTTTCCTGCTCCAAATTCTCTACTCATCTCTAATCTCATATCTGCTACTGCCTTTCAGAAATTATGACCTGGATGTTCAGGAGACATCCTAAGCTCAATATGTCCAAAGTGGAAATTATCTTTCCCCCTCACCTTTCCCCATCTCTTAGCTTTTCTGTTATTCAGAGGATAGTATGATCCTTCTTGGTTCTCATTCTGGACTCTTCATTCCCATTCCCCATATCCAATCTGTTGTCAACATCTTATATGCCTCTTTTCTCCTCTGATATTGCCACCACTCTAGTGCATGTCTTCATTCCCTTCATTGCTGCAATAGCCAGTTGGTTAGTTTGCCTGCCTCAAAGTTTCTCCACACTCTAATCTATCTACCATTCATCCACTAAAGTCATTTTCCTTAAATGCAAGTCTCTTTCTCTCTCTCTCTCTCTCTCTCTCTCTCTCTCTCTCTCTCTCTCTCTCACACACACACACACACACACACACACACACACAACCACATATACATACACATATGCACACACCCCTTCACATTTTCAATAAACAACACTGGCTCCCTATTGTCTCTAGTATGAAATGAAAAATGTTCTATTTGGCATTCAAAGACCATCATAACCTACAAACCACCTATTTTTCCAGTCTTTTTACACCATACTTCCCATCATGTACTCTTCAATTGAATGATATTGGCCTCCTGCCTCTTCCATGAACAAGACACTCGATCTCTCAGCTTCAGATATTTTCTCTGGTTGTTTCTCATGCCTGGAATGTACTTCTTCCTCTCCTCCAACTACTGACTTTCCTGTTTTCCTTTAGGTACCAACTAAAACCCCACCTTCTATAGGAAGCCTGTCCCAACCCCTCTTAATTCCAGTGCTTTCCCTTCTTTTAATTACTTCCTATTCTTCTGTAAGCAGCTTGCTTTGAATGTATTTGTTTCTAGATTACCTCCCTCATTAGATTGTATGCTCCTTAAGGGAACAGTTATCTTTTACCTCTTTTTCTATCTCACTCCTTAGGACAGTGTCTGACACACAGTAGGCATTTGATAAATGTTTATGGATTCACTGATTGATTTTAATATGTATCAATTGATTGTGATATGGAAAAGATATATTCCATCTAATAAATAATGACAATAATGAACTTAGTATTTGAAAAGCAGTTAAACTTCATTCTGGAAATATAATCTCACAATAATCATTGTATGTTGGTACTACAGGTATTGTTATTGTATTTTTTAAAGATGTAGAAAATAGAACCCCCAAATGACTTGCCCATTGTCATATAAAGAATAAGTTATCAGAAGCAGGATTTGGACCCATGACTTACGTGGATGAAACTGCATCTCTTTTAGAGAAATAATGTAGCGTATTTCTTTTGATATAGAACAAAGTGGGAGGCTTATCAAAAAAGAATAAAGTTAGAAGAAAGGATAAGGGGAAAACTGTTTGTCATAAGTACCAATGACATCAAAAGAAACAGCGTAATCGTTAATAAAGACAGAAACTACAGTATATGAAATATAAAGCACTTACATCTGAGTTCCAACATTTAATATTTCATGTTATAATTCTACAGTGTTTCAAGCTAGTAATGTATTTACCCTTTTGGAGGCCTCTAGCCAGTTATACCCACATATTAATAAAAGAATAGGAAGTGTTCGAATGGGACAGGGAAACTGGTTTGTTTCTTAGTTTGCTTTATGCATAGGCAAAATATAAGAAAATTATTTTCAAATGAATTTAGCATGGAAAGAAGAAACAAAAACATATGAAGAGCAACTATGTGTGAGCCTGGTTAAATAGCACTGAACAATATCATATGACATTACCTCCCTGAATCTTTTGTATCTCTGTTGATATTTTCTTTATAAGAAAGGAACGTTTGGGCAGGGAATACTAACGTAAAATGGAGAAGGACAGCAATGTCAACTCACCCCCAAAATTCCCCCCAACTTTGTTTCCAGATGTCCTCTGTTATCATGAGAGGAGGTTTTTCATTGTCTGCCAATGAGTCATACTCTATCTTCATGGATTTGGAGAAAATGCTAAAGATACAGTAGGATGTGAACATGAGTCATTGTCAGACAATGGAAAGGAAAACTCCCAAATGATGGCATAGGAGCTATTTTCCATTCTGAAGAAAATTGATCACTTTTCTAGTTTTGTTGATAACATCTTCCAGATGCATAAGATGTTGTTACCCTTCTTCCAACAAAGAGTTCAGCCAAGAAAAACTACTGTCCTGAGCCATCAAGGTGCTTAAAAATCTAGGCATGCTGTTTTCTCTAAGCTGTCTCCTGACCTCTTCCTATTATTCTCCATTTTTTGACTCTATATACTGAATATCTTTCTCTACCCTCAAGCTGCAATACATTATATTTGACAAGGAATACAGATGGGCAGCTTTTTACTAAGCCTATATAAATGTTATTCTGCACCCTGGCCAACAAAGTGAATGGAATGAATCTCTCACACCACATTGTGTCATCTGCATTACATATCCAACCAAGCTCAGCATGAGGCAGACATTCCAAGGACTCTACTTTAACTTTATGCACACCGAGACAAAGCCAAAATGCAACCTCTTTGGGGGCATGCACGACATTAAAATGAGGATAATTAGAAAATTCTATTTCCCAGGTATGAAAAATTCAAAGGCAGATACTATATGTATAGCCTCATGCCATATTAATGTGTACTAGGAGAACAACTTAATAATGTAATATGGTATGATAGATTACAATATATGATATAACAAAAAGTGCAAACATAAAAATGCTTTTAGGGAAAAAAGCAATTACCCTTTTTTTTTAATCTTGCTTTTTAAAATTATAAGTGAAGTTTCTGAGGATCATAGATCTATAGCTGAAAGGTATCTCAGAGGTCATTGAATCCAGTCTCTAAATTTTACAGATGAAGAAACTGAGGGCCAGGGAGGAGGAGAAATTTACCCAAGGGCACACAGGTAGCAAGAATGAGAGATGATATGTTAAGATCATAAAGACACAATAACTGTCAAAATATTTATTTTATTTAAACCTTTACCTTCCACCTTAGAATCAATACTGTGTATTGATTCCAAGGCAGAAAAGTGGTAAGGGCTAGATAATGAGGGTTCAGTGACTTGGCCAGGGTAGCCAGCTAAGAAGTGTCTGAGCCCATATTTGAACACAGGGTCTCCCATCTCTATCTTGGATCTCAATTCACTGAGTCACCTCATTGTCCCCTGTCAGGTTATTTCAAGAGCTATCATGTGGTACTGTAGTTAAACATTTAATGTTGCTCTAGAGTGCAGAGCAGGATCATGGGTATGTTACAGGTAAGCCAATGTCAACATAATAAAAGAAAATGATTCCTGCCAATGAGAAATTTCCAACAATGGAAAATGATGCCTCATTAAGTAATGGGCATCCTGGCACTTGATGTATATAAACATAAGTTGCCCGAGGGTCAGAGTTGCCATAGAAAGAATTCTTGTCTTGGGTGGATAATCATAACTTTAGTTTTTCCTGCATGTGGGAGTCTCTAAACTTCATAGTTTCAACTGCTTCATTCAGTAAGACAATAAGCATTTATTATGCATGTACTATGTGCCAAGCATTGTGCTAAGTCATGGGACTATAAAGAAAGACAAAAGATAGTCCCTGCTTGAAAAGAACTAACTGTCTGATGGGAGATATAATATGTAAACAACTACTTAGAAACACATAATAGAATAATTTTGAGATTGGGCAGCTAAATGGCAAAGTGAACAAAGTGGGAAACTTAGAGTTAGGAAGACCCAATTTCAAATCCAGCTTCAGACACTAGCCATGTGACCCTGAACAAATTACTTAATCTTGTTTGTCTCCATTTTCTCATCTGTAAAATGAACTGGAGTAGGAAATGGCAAACTTTTCCAGTATCTCTGCAAAGAAAACCCCAAATGGGAATCACATAAAGTCTGACATAAATGAAAAACTAAAAAACGGTTTTGAGATTATCTAAGGGAGAGGCCCTAATATTAATAAGGACCAGGAAAAGTTCCTTGTGGGAAATGAGACTTTAGCTGAAACTTAAAGAGAGTTAGTTAAACTTGGAGAAGGAGACAAAGGCATGGGGGGCATTAATTTAAAAAAAAAAGCAACTTCATCTGGAGATATAAAATTGCATGTAAGGAAGAGCAAAGAGGCCACTCTCACTGGATCACAAAGCACAAGGGAGAATAAGAAGTCCGGAAAGGTAGTGTAAGAAATCAAATTTATGGGTTTGACTAAATATGAGAATTCTAAAATAATATTGTGGTCACCGATTTAAAGATATTATAAAAATAAGTTAAAATTATTTTAGTAGCTTTATTTACAAAGAGGTAGAAATAGTGAAAATGGAAAAAGGTAGCTAAAGAGACAGGTTTTAGCAAGCCTACTAACCCCTCTCTTTAGCGAAGTGAGGATCAGCCCTTCAGGGGTTTCCCCAAGTCCTGTGGTGTCTTCATCTACTGACTCACCCAAGAGGAACTCCAAAGGAGAAGACCAAAGGCCAAATCCCAAGGCAAAGTCCTCCAACATGGAAGTCCAAGGGAGAAGGTCCAGGAGCAGTCCTCCAAGAAGCAGTCCAAGAGTCAAGGTCTCTAGTCGAAGCCAAAGTCCCAGTCCAAAGCCACCTCCAAAAGGCAAGTCACCAGCCAAAGTTCCCTTGACAGGAATTTCAGGACTTTTTACAATCCTTTTTCCACATCCCTTTCTGTCCCTTCCTCTACTTTATGTAAACCAATTGCAGTCTTTCAATTTGCTTAGCACTGCCCATGGGGTAGTCAGTCACCTCTGAAACTGTCACCCACTTTAGCAAGTGACTTTTAAATACTCTTACTTAGTGTTAAGTAGGGGTGCTTAAGTTTTTGATTGATTAACTTAAAAATTGCTGATTGATAGACAAAGAAAGTTTGATTCACTCTTCACAGCAGGAAAGTACCAGATTGGGCTTTAATGTAGGGAATAAGTAGCCATGGGATTTGTGGCATATTGTTGGAGTATGGAGGAGGTGGCATGGTCAGATCTATTCTTTAGGGAGATAAATTATCAACTGAGTGAAGTGGCCTGGGATTTTAGGCAGGGTAACCACCAGCCTTAATCCAGGGGTGAAGTGATGAGATCCTTTACTAGGGTAATGACAGTGTCAGGAGTGCCACAAAACATGTTAGAGGTGTTAAGAAGGTAGAAAAGATAGGATTTGGCTACTGATTTATATATGAGGGGAAGAGAGAGTATGGAGTCAAGGATACTAACTAAGTTAAGATGACTAATAGGTACCCTCACAGTAAATGAGGAAGTGAAGAAAAAAGGAAGGGACAGGGAGAAAGAATAGTGAGTTCAGCTTTGTATATGTTGAGTTTTAGATGTCTACAAAACATCTAATTCAAAATGTTTAATAGGCATCTGCAAATGTGAGACTGGAGGTAGTAGGGGTAGATAGACAAATCTAAAAATTGTCTACATAAAGATGATGATTATATCCATGGCAGCTGATAAAATCACCAAATTGTACAGGAGAACAGGGCCTAGAATGGAACCCTGGGGGATGCCCACAACTAAGCAGGCACAACCTGGATGAAGATCCAACAAAAGAGATAGAGGAGTCCTTAGAGAGGCAATAGAAAAAACAGCAGAGGGCAGTGTCACAAAAACATAGAAGGATATAAAAAAGAGGGTGATTATTGGCATTGTCAGAGACTTCAAAGAGATCAAAAAGGATCTGAGGACTGAGAAAAGAGAATTAGATTGGACAACTGATAATTTAGGAGGGAGCAATTTGAGTAAGTTCATCTCAATAAAAGTTCATAAGTGTGCAAAGCATAAGGTTAAACACTAAGTGACTTTTCTATAGTTCAGTAACAAATAACTGTAAGTCATTGTCCAGAAGGGAAGCCCTAGATTTGTAGGAACTAGGTTCAGCCTTGGGGGCTTCTCAATAAGCAAACTTTCCTTGGCTCATGCCATCCCACGGGTTTCCCCTAGAAATATTAGAAATGGCTTATGTGTAGGTCTCTACAACAGCAGCAACAACAACTAGGAAAAAAAGGTCTTCTGTACCCACATAAACATCCAGGTTGAAAAAAACATCCAGGAGAGGTTTTATTAAACCTGAAAAACTGTTTGAAAACCTGCCTATCCTATGAGTCCCAACTTCCTATAAAACTATAATTCTTAAAGTCACTACGCTCCATTTGTATTTAGACTTTACCAAGTGAGTCTATAATCTCTGGAGCTATTGACTTGTCCCAAGAGCTTATTTTTATTCTGTTAATTATTTCCCAATTATATTTTAATCCAGCTCAGGACATACTAAAGAGTTTTGTAGGCAAGGAGTTTGACACCTCTGTTCTATACCATTAAGGCCATAACAAAGTCTTAATTAAAAAATAGTAGTGAGGACAAAGAACCATATTTGGTCATGTCTAATACATATGAATCTGAAATAGAGTTTGAGTTCAGCTTTCCTAAATCAAAGCACAACCCTCTAACTACTAATGAGGCTATTTCTAATGGTATTTTATTGGTATGTTGATGCCATGCAATGGCATTTTGTCTTGTAGAACTCTTTGGAGGAAATATAAAGAATTATGCTTATTAGGAACACAGTAGGATATTATTATTTCATCATTGACAATACCACAGAATATGGAATGAAATGTCTGCCTTGCATTTATGCCTTCCCCCAGGACATTTAGTTACTGGAGTAACAATGTTACTTGATTATAAATAAGATCATTTCTCATCTTTAAGGCACAGAATCTTAAGACTAGGTTCCAGAGGTTCCAACTTAATTAATCTTAATTCTGATTGGCATTATCCTCATATTTATTACTATAGCAAAAAAAGAACACTCTAGTACTAGGCCAGAAGCATGGTCTTTTTTCCCCCTGCAGTTGGTATTCACATATAAGCAATTTGTGGGCAATTTTTCTAGAAATGCATATTATCCTCAAGAGTAATATCCTTGGGAATAATAGCCACAGAACAAAATGCAGCATTTGTAAAACATTTTGAGGCTTTTAGGGACAAAAAGGTTCAAACAAAGTACAAAGTATTTTTAGTATGAGATTCACTGTTCATCCTGATTTTCTCCCTGTTATTAGAAACTCTGGTGTGAGGGGATTTTTTTTTCTCTCCACCAATTTGTGAGAAAGAAAACACCATTGAAGAAGAGACTCAAGATTAAGATTCTGGGCTTGGAATATCACTGAGGATCTGACTAATGAAGATTCCTGGGGGATACAAAGTACCAACGTGTGGAAACTCAAATCTATACTGATAACCCCACATTCACTGAAAGTTTATAGACCTACTATACTTGCCTTCCTCAGTGAAGTCAAAGGTCACCATAAGTAGACATTACTTTCTAGAGCAGTGATTCCCAAAGTGGGCGCTACCACCCCCTGGTGGGTGCTGCAGAGATTCAGGGAGGCGGTGATGGCCACAGGTGCATTTATCTTTCCTACTAATTGCTATTAAAATTTAAAAAAAAATTAATTTCCAGTGGGCTAAGTAATATTTTTCTAGAAAGGGGGCGGTAGGCCAAAAAAGTTTGGGAACCACTGTTCTAGAGCAAGAAACTAAAGGATCAATTTTGGCCTGCTTAGGAACAGAGAAGGTAGACCATATCTATCAAAATAAGACATCGGCTGATAAGGGGGGGAAAAGGCCAACGAGAATATCATCATAATTATACATTAGAGTAGGTCTTTAGTGAAAGGACTAAGGTTGAGAAACTAATTTTAAAAGGTAGCAGTAGCAACAACAGCAGCAACATAATGATGATTTGTAAAAGAGAAGCCCCTGCAGGCTTTTTGTGCTACGAGTTCAGACACCAGAATCTGAGAATCACAGGGTGGCCCTAGCAGCGAGGGATCCACAGCATAAAGCAAAGAATTCTGATGGGCTAGAATGAACTGATGTTGCTCATGGTGGGCAATCCTTAGGCACCAATGAAAGGACAGTAAGGGTTTAATTATTCTGGTATACAAAGCTGGCAAGCACAGTCTGGATAAATTTCTCTTTTTTTTCTAATTTCTGATTCTTATTGAAGATATCTCTGATTCAAGTCTATTATTTGTGTTAAGGTGTGGGGATAAAGAGAAATGTATTGCATGATGCCAATAACTAGATAGTTACACACAGGATTAATCAGACCTAGTGTTTAAACTAGAATTAAAAGATAATTTTTTGGTTTTGATCTTGTTAATATTTTTATAAGTTCTTGAGGAACAGCAATAGATGAATCCTTTAGAAGACTTAGAACCACTGCACCTCTAGGATAATGGAGTTATTGTTGAGCCACAGTAAGGTGGCTAAAAAAGCAAAAATTAAAGACAATCTCTGTCCTCCTAGAGTAGGAGGCTTCTGACTCAGTGGAAAATCATGCCTGTTAGGCTACTCAATAGTCAGAGAATGTTAGAATCTGGAAACTATCTCCCTTGACCATATATTTCTACTGTATATAAAAGTTACAAGAGCAGATGCCTCTTCTTTTCTCTTTTACTTTCCATCTTCAAATAAAAACACCTCCTCTTCTGTCTTAGAATTGATACACATATACAAGTGTCAGTTCCAAGGCAGGAGTGGTAAAGGCTAGGCAATTGTGGTTAAGTGACTTGCCCGTGTTCACACAGCTTGGAAGTATCTTAGGCCAGATTGGGACCAAAGTTCTCTCAACTCCAGACCTAGCCCTCTATCCACTGAACACCTAGCTGCCTCACTTTTACTTTTCAGCTTAAACTTCCAAACCCTTTCATATAGTTACCCTTGGTGATTATAACCTCATGGGATATAAAATATTTGGAACCAAATGGACATTGTGAGTTTGCTCTTTTTCACTTACCAATCAAGGTAACTCAGACCCACTGCTGACTTCCAAAGGTGAATGCATTGAAAAGATGAACTGAGAATGTGGAGAGGATTGTAACAATTAAAAGATCCAGTAACCAATGTTTGATAGAAAAAAGACAGAGAAAGTCTATGTGGTGAGTCTCTCTTCCAGCTTTCCCCTGGGCCAAATATACACTGGGAGACTTTAAGGGGGTGTCAACCTGAGACTGGATTACCTGGATGGCCATGCCACCCCACAGGAGTTGGAGGCAAGGCTTCCCTATGAGGTATGTGGTACCCTAATCCAATCCTGAATAAGGACAGGGTTCACACAAACTTCCCCCACAATCACTTAAATTCACAGCAGGTGGTCCGGCTTCAAGATGGAGGCAGCAAGACCAAGCTGTGGTTCCCCTCTCTCTCATTGTCTCTCAGGCACTTTGGAACACTATCTGACTATTGAATGGCTTTTATTATTTGCAATTCAGGGATTGGGGAAAGGGATGAAGGGCAGAGGGATTTTAGGGTACCTTCTTCACTATTCGTATGGGGTATGTCACTTAGGAGGGAACCTTTGGGGTTCCCACTCCTAAACTTCTTCCCCCACCCCTTCTCCTTCTGTTTCTATTTCTAGTTTTCTGTTTCTATCCTTTACTATAATTGTCAGTTTTGACTGAAAGGGGGTCTTTCAGCAAGGTTGGGTAATGGGTAATGGGAGAAGGAGACTAAGAGATCACTCCCAAAGTGGAGTACAAAAACTTAGCTGACTCTTTGTTTGAAGTCTTGATGGGTAAGATGCAATGGAATGGCTTTGCTCAGGGAATCAGGGTTTCAATTTCCAAAGAAAGATCCTTAGGAAGCCCTCAGGACTGGATCCGAGCTGGGATGTCCACATGCTCCCTCTCTCAATCCTCTGCTGGAAGACCTCCCCTCCTCTTTCTTGGAGAAATGCCCAGAATCCTCTGCTGGTCTCAACTGTCAGCAACTGTCAGCAACTGCCTTCTCTGGCTCCTTTTGGCTCCCTCTCCTCTGCACCAAAACCCTTACAGGATGCATCATCTCACCAATAATGCCACATGAATAAGTGAGTGGTGTAAATACCTAATTAAAGACCTAAATGACTGCTTCATGAGGCAGATCACTGAGAATGAGACACAAGTGAGTCTTTACATATAGTCTAGAACTCAGGAGATATAAATAAAACTGAAGTAAGATTTCTAGTATGCACATAAATCCACAGACTCATAGCATTATAGAGTTGGACAAGATCCAAAGTGGAAAGGATCCCCTTAAATAATAATGGCAAATGGTCATTTAGTCCTTGTTTTAAGACCTTGAGTTATTAGAAACTCACAGTGACTGGCACATGTGTTTACTAAATATTCTCCTCTGTCTCTCTGTCTCTCTGTCTCTCTTCTCTCAATCTCTGTCTTTGTCTCTTTATCTCTGCCTTTCTGTCTCTCTCCTCTCAATCTCTGATTCTGTCTTTCTCTCTCTCCCACTTCCAAAATAAACCATTCAGCCTTTGAACATTTCTAATTGTTGGTGAGCTTTTTCTTACATCAAGTTTAGATTTTCTTCTTTTGAACTTCTGTCATCTTGATCCTAATTCTATCCTCTTGTGCCAAGCAGAACACAATTAATCTCTCTTTCAAATTATCACTTTAAATATAAGTCCCCTCCAAATCTTCTTTTCCTCAGGTCAAACATCCTTGGTTCCTTTAATTATCTCTACTGGTATAACATCAAGGTACACCATAGTCATAATTGCTCTCTTCTGATCACCCCTCCATTGTTGGGAGTTTGTAAAAAGACTGATTAAGAAATGCACATCATGAGGAGGACAGGAAGAGTTGTAATCTTCATGGACACTAGAATAGTCCCATCAGACCATCAAAATATCAGAAATAAATTGAATTGAAAGGCCTTAGTTTCTCTTTTGGAAAAAGGGAATTATAATTGTTTGTCCCCCTCCCTCTAGGTGTCAGACAACACCATCCAGTTTCAATCTCCATTTTTCAGTTCCGAGGAGATTATAATAATACTTTACTTTCAATATGGAATTCAATGCCTGCAACTAGCAATAAGCATCTGCCAAAGCTGTAAGGAACCCTATACAGCAGAGTATGTGTGGTGGAAGGTGCTAAAACTGTAATTAGAACAAAGCATCTGTCCCCCATCTCCCACAGAGAAACTACTAATCAATGTGATCACTGGCATTGAGGAAGGAAGTGTGTCACCCATGGCTTTGCTGGCCTTTTTCCCAGTCACCAGCAGAGTGGATGTTGGTGGAGCATACACTTGACTCTGGAGAGAGAAAAGGGCTTAGCGATTAGCATGAGTGCCACTTCAGAAATATAAAGGCCTAGGGTTAAGAAAGGGACTAGAAGGCATATGATTTATTTTATCATTTCAGGCCATCTCACCTTTCCAGAAAACACATGCTGCAACTTATTGCTAGAGGCAGCTTTTGCTTAGGATCCCAGAACATTGAATCAGGAAGACCTGTGTTCAAATTCAGCCTCAAATGCTTCCATTATATCACATTCAGACATTCAAAGATAAAAAAAAAAAGAAAAAAAATGAACCTTTCAGTTGTTTTTGGGCAGATTTCATATATGAACAAAAATGTCTTGAGATACATATAATCTCAGTTTTGTCAAATCTGATGATATGGAGGAGCTTCCTTTTCTTTAAATTGATAAAGTTTTCTTAATGCCTTTTGTTATGACATTAATGTTGTCATTTCTATGATACAAAAAAACCCCTCTCTTCTCCCACTCTCCTCCACCTAAATTAAGTCCTTCCTCATGACAGTGAAAACAGTTTATTGGAGACACCCAATATAGTAAAAAAGATCATTGTGTTCCAGTCTACCACCATAAGAATAATGTTATGGTTCATTATATGTTCTCTAAGGCCATTTCCGGCTTGTCATTTATGGAAAGCTTGATTTTCTTTTAGTCTTCTTTTCCTTCATATTGTTGTAGTCATTGTACATAATGTGAACTCCTTTATGGCTACACTTTCCAAACAGTTCTCTTGTCCATTAAAGGATGACTGATCCCTGATTGATGAGTCCCTGCCTGGGATTGCCATTGTCTTGTGAAGTCCCAGCCATGCTGCTTATTTCCCTTCCAGGTCACTTTCTAGTCTGTTTTACCTCTTTACCATTTGCTTTGACCCTATGCAGAAAACATCCTATGCACCACTCTATGCTCCCTTTCAATATACTTTTAATTTTTTTCAAGTTATTTTAAAATGTAAGTTTCTTTAGAGAATAAGTTGTCTTATTTTGTTGCTTTTTAATCCAAAACATTTAGATCAGTGAGTGATATGTAGTAAATGTTTAATAAATTATCTATCTAATGTGGTTTTGGTTCAGCTTATTTTGATTAACAAGAGTTGATACAATTTTTCACATATTTCTCTGAATGCCTTATGTTCATCATTTCTCACTGAAATAATATTCCAACATCCTATCAAATGGGAAAAAATCAAGCCTGTATTAAACACATCCTATGTGCCAGACATTGTTCTAAGAACTATACAAATATTTTTCTCATATATCAGGTTATTTTAGCTATTCCCTAGTCAGAGTTAACATACCCTACCCCACCAATTGCCTAGCAATACCATGTGCAAAGTAGGCAAGCAAGTCTAGTTAAAGAAGCAAGGCATATTGAGGAAGAGATAAGAGGCAGCATGTACAAAGCAAGTCAAACCACCACCACCATCCACCTCCATCACCATCTTGATCACCTTCAGATTTTAATGGAGACATCCCAGGACCCTAAACCCAGGGGTTTGTAGAACAGCAGTTCTTCCAGCCACCATTCTTGGAAGAAATCCCTGCAGACATATATTCTGGAAACCACTCCTCCATGTTAAAGAATCACAGCTAGTAAAGATCTAGAAAAGGAATTTCTTACAAAAGTCCTTGGTGATCCACTATCAGAAACTGCCATGGTTTTACCAGGGGAAATAACTTTAAAGAAGAGCCATTATTGTCTGCTTAGCTTCTGTGCCCAAAATACCATGAGACTTTCCCATCTGGCTTGCAGCTGAATCTATGCATATCTCTTGTCTCCCCATTAGAATGTGACCTCCTTGAAAGTAAGTGATTGTCTAGTTCTCCATTTGTATTCCTAGTGCTTAGTATGCAACTGTGCACATGATAAGTTTTTAATGAATGTTTCATTCATTTCAAGATCTTTGATATCATATCTACTTAGTGCAGCAGTAGCCCTTCTTGCTCCACAGCAGTCAGCTATGACCCCGACACCTCGGTAACCATGTCAAAATAACCCATAGTTGTCACTGATATTGCTCCTGTGTGGGAGTCTTCCAACATGGGAAAGTGGAAATCATTGCTAATGATCAAGGAAACAGGACCACCCCAAGCAACATTGTTTTCACTGACATGGAATATTTAATCAATGATGCCACAAAGAATTAAAGTGCACTGTAGCCCAGAAAAAGTCTTTAATGCCAAACATCTGATTGGTCACAGATTCAATGATACCATTGTACAGTCAAACATGGAACCTTAGTCTTTCATGATGGGAAATGACACAGACATGTCCAAGATCAAAGTGGAGTACAAAGATAAGTAAAAAAGTTTATATCCTAAAGGCATATTCTTTTATTGCCTTGACCAAGCTGAAAGAGTTTGATGAAGTTTACTGTGGGAAGACTATCACAAATGTTGTCATAATAGCACCAGACTACTTCAGCAATTCCCAACATCAGGTGAACAAAGATGTGAGAACCAAAGATGCTGGTCTCAATGTGCTCCAAATCATCGGTGAGATGACTGCTTCTGCTGCTGTTCCTTATAACTTGGACAAAAAGGTTGGTGCTGAGAAATGTGTGGCACTTTGACTTTAGAAGTGGCACTTTTGATGTCTCCATTCATTCCACTGAAGATAACATCTTTGAAATCAATCCATAGCTGAGAATACCCACTTGGGCCAGTAGGACTTTGACAGCAATATATTTAATCATTTCATTATTGAGTTCAAGTGAAAACTCAAGAAGGACATCAGTGAGAATAAGATGGCTGTAGGCCATCCATATGGCTCTTGTGAATGTACAAAGAATACCCTCTCTTCCAGTAACCAGGCCAATATGAAGATTGACTGCCTCTATGAAGATATTAAGTTCTATACCTCTTTCACCCATGCTTGTTTTGAAGAACTGAATGCTGACCTCTTCTTTGTCACACTGGTCTCTTTAGAAATGACCCTAAAAAAATATAAATCAATGGTTTTTGGGTGAAGAAATCAAAGCTCTTAATCATTTTTAAACCCTTAACTTCTGTGTATTGGTTCCTTGGTGGAAGAGTAGTAAGGGTGGGCAATGGGGGTCAAGTGACTTGCCCAGGGTCACACAGCTGGGAAGTGTCTGAGGCAGGATTTGAACCTAAGACCTCCCATCTCTGGGCCTGACTCTCAATCCACTGAGCTACCCAGCTGCCCCTTTTAATCATTTTTGATTAAAGAAATGCAAAACAAAACAACTGAGATATAGTCTCACACCTATTATATTGACCAAAATGCTAAAAGGGAAAAAATGACAAATGTTGGAGGGGATGTGGAAAAATGGGGCTGGATACATTATTGATGGAACTGTGAATTGACTCAACCATTTTAGAAAGCAATCTGGAATCATACTCAAAGAGGAATAAAACTCTGAATTCCTTCTGACCCAGCAATACCACTCTTAGGTTGATTTCATATGGTGATCAAGGAAAAAGGAAAAGAACCTATATATTCTAAAATATTTATAAAAGCTATTTTTGTGGTGGCAAAGAACTGGAAACTGTAGGGATGCTCAGTTATTGGGAAATGGCTAAGCAAGTTTTTACATGTGTTTGTAATGGAATGCTACTGCACCATAAGAAATGACAGATTAATTTTGAAACAAATGGAAAAACTCTACATGAAATTATAGAGTAAAACAATTAGAACCAAGAGAATATTATATACAGCAACAGAAATATTCTTTGAAAAATGATTTGTGTATGTCTTCTTCCAGAGGAAGAACTGATAAATAGAATCAAGGCATAGTCATTATACATGTATGTTTTATATTTATATATACATATATATATACATATTTATTAAATGATACTTTCTCTAATGGGGAGAGGGGGGAGGACAGGAATTAATGAAGTATCTTAATAGATTAAATGCCACAAACAAGCAAATTAATTGATTACCTTTTTTAAAAAAAATGAAAAGACCCTAAGAAATGCCAATGTAGTTAAATCACAGATTCATGACATCATCTTAGTGGGTAGTTCTACTCAGATGCTTGAAATGCAGATGATTCTGCACAATTTCTTCAATGACAAGGAGCTGAACATGATCTCAACAACAGTTATGATGAGATTATTGCTTATGGTGCAGCTATCCATGCTGCCATCTTGTCTGGAGATAAATCTAAGAATGTTCAGAACTTGCTGCTGGTGGATATATTCCTTCTTTCCCTTTGTATTGAAGCCACAATATCACCATCCCCACCAAGCAAACCTGTGCTACCTAATTGGACAGCCAGCCTGGGGTACTTTTTCAGGTTAATGAAAGTGAGAAAGCAATAACAAAGAATAACAATGACAAAGACCTACTTGGCAAGCTTCAGTTCACCCTTACCTCCAGGAATATACCTCAAATTGAAGAAACATTTGACAATGATTCAAATGGCATGCTCAGTGTGTCTTCTGTGGATTAGAGCATAGACAAGGAGAATAAGATCACCATCACCAATGATAAAGGTCACCTAAGCAAAGGCACATTCCAAATACATTAAGCATATGACTGGGGTGGCTGAGAAATACAAGGCTGAAGATTAGAAGCAGAGATAAAAGGTATTTTCCAAGAACTCCCTTGAGTCGAATGTTTTCAACATGAAGGCTACTGTAGAGGATGAGAAACTTCAAGGTGACATTGGTAATAAAGACAAACAGAAGATGCTTGACAAATGTAACAAAATAACTATGCAGTTGGATAAAACCAAATTTCTGAAAAAAAATCTGATTATTGGCATAAAGAAATGGAGGAAATCTAAGAGTTATTAAGCTTTACAAGAGTGTAGGGGGCGTGCCAGGGGGTATTCCTGGTGGGTCTCAGGGGATGGAGCAACCCCATCCTGAAGTGCTCCTTCTGGAACCAACAGTGAAGAAGTCAACCAAACACCAGAATAAAGAGCATCCCACACACCTTTTCAAAAATTGAAGGACTCAAATTTGTAGCCAAGGTAGTAGCAGTTTAAAAATAACATTTAAGCTACTATGTGAAAATGGGCATTCTGAATACTTGAATATGTACAGAGGGAGTAAAGTGAAAACATTGGCTTTCTCAGTAGTGTAAACAGTAGAAATGCAATTCTTGTCCTAGAGAATAAAATCTATTTAAAATTGGTACTAAAAATATCTTTACCATTCATCACAAAAAATGCTGTTATGAATATTTTACTATGTATTAGACCTTGGTTTTTGTCTTTGATTTCCTTAGGACATATTCTTAGGAGTGACATCTCTGGGTCAAAGGATATGAACAATTCATTCACTTCTCTCGCATAATTTCAAAATGATTGAACTATTTAAATCCACTTACACACCAGTAGCACAAGTGATTCTTTTGTCTTCCTTCTGCTATCTCAATCCCCGCCCAGAGATCTTGTTCTTGGCCATTGATAGTAAGTTCCAGAATGCCTCCCTCCATGGTTCCATATATTAAACAGGCCTTATTTCTGTCAGGGCAGTAGAGCATTGCTGGTCTCTAAAAGTGGCCATTCTAATCCCTCTGGTGTTGAAAGATTCATAAGAAATTTAATAGATGTTGCTGTCTGTGATGCTATTGATTAAATCCTCAACAGATAAATGTCTCTTGGTCTCAAGAAGAAACTGAAACATGTAACAGTTTCAAAGTATTGGTGGATAGTAAAATTGGTAGGGAATTTTGTACCCAGACCACAAATAGGCTCCACAAGCTGAATAAGTTTTCCCAATTCATCATTTCTATAGAAACAGATTGAACTGTGCCCTGACAGGAGATGAGGTAAAGATCTACATGCAGAGATACATTGAGATTGATGGTAAGGTAGATGTTGACATTATACATCATTCCAGCTTTACAGATGTCTTCAGCACGAAGGCAAGGAAGCAAGGGGATTTTGCTTTACGTTGCATGATAATTTTCCTTTATATTGCATCAGCTGATTAGTAAAAGTATAAATAATGCAAAGAAAGATCCTGGGCACAAAAGGCTTCCCTCATCTAGTGACCCATGATGAACATACCAGCCATATACCTTTATTTTCTAAAAAGGGAGGAATGATGTCATTCATTGTGATTAGAACCTGGAAATGTTAACTGTTTTCCTCAAGTTTTATACTGATAACCTGTGACAGTGATCTAATTTGGGTCAAATTGATATTCTCACAAACTGCGAAAGATAACAGCTCTTTTGATGTCATCCATGTATCGGAAACCAAAGAGAAGTGCTCTGCTACAAGGTTTTTAAACATTTTTTCTTATTGAAAAGTTAACAAATCTTGAATATCTCTCTGCCCTGAGGAATAGATATTCATCTCACCATTGCTAAAGAAAAAGACAAGAGATTGGCAGCAAAACAGAGCCCTGGATAAATGATTACAGATCAGAAATAACTTGGTTTCTTTCTACAGTCAAGAGAAGTTGTTACAATCTATTCTGTATAATTCTGCTCTGAATTTATGATCACTTCTTTAGACTACTGCTAGATGGCACAGTGGATAGAGTGTTCCGAAGATCTGACTTCAAACCCTGCCTCAGACACAACCTCTCTTGATCTCAGTTCCCTGATTTGTAAAATGAAAATAATAATAGCACCCATCTCCCAGTATTGTTGTAAGGATGAAACGAGATAAAATTTGTAAGGTGCTTTGGAACCTTAAAGCACTCTATATAGAGGGTTGAAACAAAACAGCAGAATGGAAGTAGCATTTTTCAATCCCCAACACATCTGAAAAAAAAAAAGTAAAATTGTGTCTCAACAAATTGTAGTCAGGAAAGCCAATTAAAATTCACAGTAAGTTAATTTTCCTGCTCAAGGCTGCTTAGGGAGACTGAAAAAGAGGTCTATGAACACTAGGGCAGAGGCTGACCAGGAACATGGCTGTTGTGGTAGCAGTAGCAACAACAGAGAGTGACCCAGAGCCCAGCATTGGTAAAGGGAATGAACACTTTTTAAAAAGAGATGCCAGGCAACCACTGCAGTATCCCAGGGGCAAAAGCAGGTGCCATCTGGCTCCCATTACCCAGTTCTATATAATAGGTCCAAGGCAGAAAGAGGAGCATGTATGGTAATGAATGAACC
Source organism: Gracilinanus agilis (assembly GCF_016433145.1). Taxonomy (NCBI): domain Eukaryota; kingdom Metazoa; phylum Chordata; class Mammalia; order Didelphimorphia; family Didelphidae; genus Gracilinanus; species Gracilinanus agilis. Next base: position 224,103,262 of record NC_058132.1, read on the forward strand.
TTATCAGGCACAGACCAAGAAGGCAATGAGAAGACCACTTCTTAGATAACACCACATTGGAGGCACTGAAAATTTTGAGGCCCCTATTTAATTGTGACAGCAGCAAAAGATCATAAAACACTTGGTCAAATATCCCTCCAAGCCCCAGGGATGAGTAAAGCCCAACTCCAATGTAAAGTCAAAGGTAAAAAAATCAGCTAGAAAAAAAAATAACAAAATGACAAAAAAAGGAAATAAACACATTAAACTTGAACTTTATGATACTAAAATTTTTCTTTTGAGAATATAGCTAGAAATGTGTTATCAAATTCACAGGAGAAGAAGGGGTTGAGCATTTGTATAGCATCCCCTATGTGCCAGGTTCTACATTAGGTGCTTTTTAAAATTTGAGCCACACAACAACCCCGCAAGGTAACTAGTATCATTATGCCCGTTTTACAGTTAAGAAAAACAAAGGTTCAGTGACATTTCAAGGTCACGTAACTCGGTAGTATCTGTGGCTATATTTGAACTCATCTTCCTAACTCTAGTACCATTACTCTTTATACTAAGCAGTCAATTTCCCTAAGCCTTGTAGGCAGGTATTCAACTTTTACATACATATGTAACATTGCTTTTGCCATTATCTTCTCTTAATATGCTATAATTGTCTATTTTTCACCCTAAGTGTTAAATTGATTATTTTTCATTCAACATGGTTTTATAACGTTTACTTATTACTGAAATTTAATTCAACTCTTATTTCATTGTCACCTTAAAATGCCTCATGCATATATTTTTCAGTCTGGAATATATCAAATATCTTCATGATGTATCAGGAGATAATATTATGAATACATTGTTGTAGAAGCTGAAGATAGAGCCAGAAGACCAATGTTCAGATCTTAGCTTTGCCATTCTCTGGGACTCAGTTCCTTCAATAGCAAAACAGAGATTAGACTTTATTATCTCTCATTTTTCTTCCTGCTGGGATGCATATAATACAATGATCAACTTTTGTGTCTTTTTGCCCACTAGAATTAATTAAAAAGTTTTGGAATTTTTTGTTTTTCCCCTTAATTCTATTCACATAGCTATTAATTATAACGCACCACATAAGCATTTTACATCTGATACCTTCACTGTTGATAGTTTTGCTTGCCTTATCATTATGATAATAGACTATTGACAACTTTTACCATTCATTTTTGTCTCTTCTTATATCAATATAATCTCTGTTATGAAATTAACCACCCATTGATATCAAACTGGAAGAGATGCTAGAAATCACCTAGTTCAATTTTTCTGGTAGAAATAAATTTATAATTGTCACAGGATAAAAAAAGACAATTTTTCAGACCAGAGACGGCTACTTTGGAGGATTGTTCTGTCTGTGAATTTCACTTATCCACAACTTTTAATACCACAGAATATTGAAAGTTGACTGTTGAAACCAATCAGTATCAACAGAATTTAGCCATCCCTTCTGCAAAATATCAAAGTCCCTTGAGATCAGGGACTATGTTATTTTAATCTTTGTATTGTAAGCTCCTTGCTCACTGACTAGCTTATATTGCCTAGTGAACGATTATTGCATTTGTTGAGCCAGTTTATTGCTTTTATCAAAAGAATTCAAAATATATTGAATGTTTTAAATCAAAGTGGTGGTTCAATTATAAGGCTGACTCATTCTTCTCATTCTTTCCTACCAATTCAGCATCAAAGAGATTTGGCAATATAATGAAAAGACCATGAACTGGGACTTAAAATATCTGAGTCCTAGTTTTGATTCTAGCATTAGATATCTGTGCAGCTTTGGGGAAATCACTTCATCTCTCTATCTTTTGGTTTTCTCATCTGTCAAATAAGGATTCTGGTCTCAATGATCGTCAAGGTCCCTTCTGTTGTTAACATTATATGACCCTATGACCAAAGTACAATCTTGAGAGTGCTACCTATGATTGGACTACATTTCTAAATTCCTGAATCTAGTGTGATAGCACCAGCCACTGCATGTAGGAAAGAGAAATATGTCTTAGGTTCAAGCATATTCAATATCCTCCATACTAGCTTTGCTGTTGCTCATCTTGTATTGGGAGCCTTCTGTTCCTCGGTATCTAACGAGATAAATCCCAGTTGCAACTACACTTGAGAATGCTTTCCTATAATGCTGCAAATAGAATTTCACTAAATCAATATAGTCAACTATTCAGCTGAATACTTTAAAGACAGATGAAATAATATAGCACACTGTACATTGTTGTGAATCAAGAAAAGAGTGGTGATGATGAGATGATAGTATTTATGTAAGACTTAAAGGTTTGCAAAGCAGTTTACACATCACCTCATTTGTTCTTTATGACAACCCCAATTCTAACCCTCTATTTTTACAGACTAGTAATCTGAAACTGAGAGCACTTAAATTACTTATCCAGGGCCACACAGATACTTTGTACCTGAAACAGGACTCAAATTCAGTTCTTTCTGACCTGAAGTTTACCATTCTTTCCACTCTTTCTCTTGGGAACAACAGAAAAAAGTAGAGCAAATTTTCAATAATAAAGGATAAGATCAAATGTTGCTCCCTAGTACAAACATAAAAAGAAATATTTCATTGGTCTCATCACCTAAATGTATATTTATACATACTGCAATAGAAGACATAATTACAAGATAGTTACCCAAACATCGGCATACTCTAAGAATGCATTGTAAGGCATGAAAATTACACATTTAGGTGGAAGTTAATAAAAAAGTTAAAAGGACCAGGGAACTATCTAGAGTAAGTACCTCAAGTTCCATTGAAATGAGATGGAGACTGTCACCAGAGAAGAAGAAATAGTCATCCAGAGCTGAGAAAATTCCCCTGTGAAAAAGATATATGAGAAAAGAGAAAGATGAATTTTGTTCATGCAAGAAATATTTTCAAAGATCATTTGAAAGAGAAAGGTAACTATGTTACATTTTCTAACTTGAAATGGAATTTTACTTTTTAATTCTCAACACATACATAATTCTAGCTGCCCCTAGTGAATTGATGACAATTTTCAAGTTTTGGAAAAGTGGATCAGTTTTAGTAGGGTAAAGGAAGTCGGGGGAGGAGGGAGAGAGAGACACAGAGAGAGAGAGATCGAGACCAAGACAGAAATATAGACAGAAACAGAGAGAAGCAGAGAGAAGCAGAGAGCCAGAGAGAGAGAATTGATTTGGTATTAACTGTCCATTGAAAAACTAAACAAATTGTAGTGAAGCTAATATAGCTAGTATGTGCCTACAGTTCATGTAGCTGTCCATACACAGTTACACACAAGTGTGTGCTGGAGCTGGCATATACCAACTCACAAAAGCCAATTGTTAGATTTTCAGTATAAACATTCAGACCTTGGAAATAGAAAAATGCTAAAGGCTTAATATATTGTACTGATAATTTCTAGACTTAAGAAAATATTAACAACAAAATTTTACTATTTAAGTGTGTCATATAATCATTCTTCCTCCAGAGAACTGGTTGCTAATCATATATCAGCACATCCTTAGCTACATGTGACCTTTCTTTTCTTTTATTTTTCCACACTTGGAAAATCTGCAGAATGGCTCTTCTAGTTGACAGTTAATACTGTTGTTAGATTTCATGAAGATGAATTTAATTCAATTCATCTATACGATTATCCAGTTGTTGTTAGTGGTGTTCGTCCTTCAATTTCAGAGGACCCGTGACATCACTGGGTGCATGAATTGGATTTAACTGAGGCAGAGTTGCACAAAAATTATCAGTCTTACACTTTCTTCCAGTCAACAAAGTCAGTAGCAGTACAGAAGTTAGGATGACTGGTGATGGCATGAGATGCAGCAAATGAAGTTAGCATCTTAGATGTTAGACCAGTGATGGTGAACCTTCTAGAGGCAGAGTATCAGGCCCCACCCCCTAGACTGAGTGCCATGCCAGCACCTTCCCCAGAGACCGAGTGCCACACCCCATCCCACACTTACCCTAGACAGGGAAAGGAGGAAGCACACTTATTGGGCTGCTGGGAAGAGGGGTGGGTGATGAGAGGTACATGGAGAAGAGGAGGAGAGTGGCCAGAGCATTCTGCTCCCCTCCATCTCTGCTGCCTGTGAGCCCCCCACCATACCCCCTGTGCACTCCCAGTGGGCTACTAGGTAGAGGGGTGGGTGATGTGAAAAATTATTGTCAGGCACAAAGGAGAAGGGTAGAAGCAGCTCCACCCAAATCTCTCTGCCTTTCTAGTAACAAATTCTGGGGGCAGGGGGTTGGGGAGGATAGTGGTCAGTGTACCCACAAGAGAGTGTTCTGTGCACCATCTTTGGCACCCATGCCATAGGTTCGTCATCACTGTGTTAGACCACCCTCCATAGTGTCTGCTTGAGCTGTCTTCATGACTATTGAAATTAATTATTTCCATGTGCCCATTCTGCCATGGAAAGTCTTCACATGTTTGGCTTCATATCTATCCATTAAACATATATTAAGTATTTAAGAGAGGCAGTGCCCCCAGAGTAAGGAAGACCTAGGTGCACATATTGTACCTTTCATATACTGACTATGTGACCTAAGGCAAGCTACATCTCTTAGCCCTAGATCTTTAAAACTGGGATAAAATCAACACCTACTTTGCAGGCTTATCATGAGGTAAAATATGTAAAGTGTTTTGCAAGTCTTCAAATGCTATATAAATATGAGATTTTTTATTATGATTAAACCCTCCTTTTTTCTATGCAATTCTCCAGGACCAATAGAAAGAGTTTCCTCTCTGGGAATTCCTCATACCAATGAAATCACGGTCCCTTTCTTTTCTCTGAACAGGTCACTTTTCTAGGTTAAATACATAAATGCAAAATAACTTCTGGCTTCAAAGAGCTTATATTCTTCTAACCTGGACAGAAAGAAATGATATCTCTACTATAATTTATCAAGGAATGTGTCAGCTTTTCTGGAGAACTATGTCACAGCTTGCCACTTCCTCCAGACTGAATGCCTTTGGGAAAATATTTTAAATTATTTTGTATAAATTGTCAATGCCTTAAGAATGGAGAGAGAAAATTATGGTAGTAGTGATATAACTGGTAGTGGCAGCCATGGCAAAGAAAAACTAAACTTACTAAATTATTATAAAGCAAACCCTTACAGCAAATGTCACTTATGGATATTCCACTAGAATATAAGTTCCTTCAACACAGGGACTATTTTCATTTCTCTTTGGCGCCTCAGATCCTAGTGCTTCGGTAAGGGATGCTGAGATACTTGGTGACTGACTGAATGACTGAGCAACAACTACAAATCATGCTCTTACTGGGTTTTTTAATAATAAAATCAGTTGATGATTTGGGCCATGAAGGTTATTTTTTTCTCATCCAGATAAAAATTTTCAACCCAAAAAGTGAATTACTATGTAACATTTAAGGAATAACAAAATAGACATGCCTTTGTCACTGCCTTGATTCACTTTTTCCTGATATTATGTATAACAAATCACCTCTTTGCTTTCATTCCCCAATGTATAATTTCATCATGTCATGAAGGCTTAGTGACAGTCCAGAATGCATTCTAAGGCAGATAAAGATACAAGTATCTTCCTGCCTAAAGGAAAGGAACTTTATACATTCCTTCATCTTTCTTCCAGAGAAATCTCATATTCATAGTCTTAATATGAAAAGATTGGTCTTCTTTCAGTTCCCCATGAAGAGATTATTTTCCTGGGTTACCATCATTGGGGTCTTCAGCATTTTCTGTTCTAATTTCTGCTATGAATCTCTATATGAGTTTGAGATTCTAATATCTCTACTTACCCTCTTTTAGCTCCCCAATTGACAGTGTGTCCACAGCATGATGCGGCATTAACACTGTCCCATTCTTTAAAAAAAAAAATCCTGCTTTGCTGATCGTTGGCACTGCTGGGTCCAGTGCCAATCAGACTGCCCATTGTTCTCAGCAGTTCACACAGCTGCTCATCAAATGTGCAGCTGTAGTACTGACCTCTCCTAATATTATTCAGAGAATCAGCCTCATTCTATGAAGTAGCTGTATCCTTGTTTAACATTCCCAATGATACTCTTTGAGCTTCCTATTGGAGTCCTGTTGGGTTTTGCAATCACCGTCGTTCCTCTCAACTCTAAAATTTGGGTAAGCACTATTTATAGGATATTGTAAATGTCCAATGAATAGCTAGTATCAGAGAGAACTCCTGCAAATTACAATGCTCAAAGCCTATAATAGAAAGGTGGCATAAAAGGCTTGCCAAGGTGTAGAAGAACAGTGCCGGGATTGGCAAGTTGACAAGACAGATAGTTGCCTTGGTCCCAAGATAAAGGAGAGGGTGCATTGGGGGATAATTTTGTTCATATTTTTATAAATGCATATATTTTAAGTTTCTCTTTGGTAGATTAATACTTATTTCATGATTAATCATATCAGTTATACTGAATGCTTAAAGTCCATAATGGACAGTAAGAAACTATACTGTAATTTTCAGATTTTCAACCACAAGGTAATATAATTTTTGAACTCTATAAGGTCTGTAGAAATACCTGAACTAGAAATTTGGCAGACATTGGATGTTTAGAATTACTGAAATGTGTACAATTACACATAATAGGTTCTTTTAAGTTACTGTATGAGGCAAAAGCTACAACACCACTTGGCTAGGATAAACCTCTAGAAAGATAAGACCTACTATCTCTCTGAGAAGAGTTATTCTTAACATTTTTAGTGATAGATATTATAGAAGCCAAAAAAAGACTGTAAAAGACATGCCAATCAATATTTTTAGAGAGAATGTAGTCACTGAAAACTTCTGCTAAAGTAGGCCTCTAAAATCCTTATGAAGTAGGAGATAATGGCATCATCCTGCAAGGATCATAGTGACATAGATTTAAGATGGAGGTGACCTTGAAGCAGGGGTCTGCTGGCAAATATTTAACAATGCACTCTCAAAAAATGTATACAGGGCAGACTTCAAAGTTCAATCTGCATTATTAATATTTTCTCCATCACTTTCATGTCTAGACAATCAACAAAATATTAAATCAAACCCTGATTTGTAGCATTTTCAGATTATTGAATTGTACATGCTCACACTGAATATTTAACAATTAGATCTCTTGAGCCAATACAAGTTGGCTCCAGCACATCACTGGCTTTCAGTATATTTAGCCTAGCACATTCATTTTGCAATTGAAGAAACTGAGACTTAGAAAGTTAAAGTGAATTTCACATATATGGAAATAATTGAGGCAAGATTGGACCCCAGGTCCACTGACTCTTTGTGGAGCACTTTTACCATTAGGCCAGGGATGAGGGGGATTTTGTACCCTTCATTACATATTTTTAAGGAGCAATTGTGAAATAAAGAAAGGTGTTTCACCAAGCTATTCCAGATCATTGAAAAGATCACGGGTAACAAACCTGAGTCAGTGAGATGAAAGGCTTATCCTAAAGTCACATAACTGGTTAGTGAAAGAATCAGGGTTGCAGTCCAGGACTGGGCTTTTGCTTATCTAGAAGAGGCAGTTATCCACAGCAATGACATCAGCAGGCCAGAACAATAACTTTCACCAGCATACTTAGTCCTGAAATTCCACAATTAGAATTAAATTAATTTGCCTTAAGGTAATTTGTTCCCTCGTAAAATAAAAATATCTCTGGTGATAGTAACATCCTAAAACTCATTACTCACATTTAGTTATATGAACTAGATAACTTCCTGGAAGCAGGTTTTGACTGGGGAAGTGGAGAAAGCAGATGCAAGAATAAAGACATTGATGGCTTAAGATAAAAGAAAAGCATCACAAAAGAAGGAAAAAAAACAGTGAGGACAAACTTTATCTCCTTCCCAATTTTGTCCTAGACTGGTTCCCCTCATAAAGCAACTTTCTTGTATGTAAATCAATCACTTCTAGTAAAAAAAAAATGACCCATACCCAGTTCTTAGCCAGTTTTATCTATCCTTAGAAGTGAAAAAATTATTGTCTCTTATAAGTTTAAATAATGGGTCTGTATTACCAAAAGTTAATTATCATTATGTTAGGCGAAATGACAATCAAAGTTCTAGATCCACAAAACTGAGTGATCAGAACTTAGAATTCAAAGGTTCAGCCAACTATGAGGACCAGTTATCCAAATTTTTGGTATAATTTTATAAAGTGAGTTGGTAATCTAGTTTAACTATTCAATTTTAGCAATGATTTACCATACTCCATAAGTAAATAAAAGTATATAGTGTCAAAATCAGGAAGGGACTTTAGATATCATTTAGTCTAGTCATGTCATTTTATAAATAAGGGAAAGAAGATCCACTTCCTCCCTACCCCACTTCCCATATGGTATGAGGGAGTGAAATGGTCATTAATGGGCCTTGAGCCGGTAACAAGTCTAGCAGGAGTTTGGAGTTGGATGTTATGAAGGATAAGCAAATTCAGCTGGGAATGAACTTGGTTTAGGTTCAAATCCAAACCCTGAAAGCTAAGTGCCCAGTGAACCTTCACTGCTAACTGCTAGGCTCCTTTAAGATGTCAGGCAGCCGGCCCCTCCTTGCTGAGGTAACTACCTCTTATTGGATGGTGGCAGACTGGCCCTGCAATGAGGTAGATTGAAAGTCAACTACTCAGAATTCTCTCTCCTTCCCTATCCTCCTTGGCCTTGGTGGTAAAGAAATAACCACAAGATTTTCTGGTTAAAGGCTAAGGGATTTATTGAAAACTGGGGAAGGAATAGGCAAGGTAAGAGGGCTTGGTGTTACTAAGCTGTTGCTATGGTCTCACTGTGTGATGCTGGTAAAGGTCCTAAGAAGGTCTTGGCAGGTAGAGGCTGGCTGCCCTCGGCCAGAGCTAAGCGTTCCCTGGTCAAGAGATTGATCAGATCTTCTGGCTCATTTAGTTGATAATGAAAATAGATATTGTTGAGTTGCTTTTAAAGAAGGTCCTAAGATCTAAGCTATTCTAATTTCCTACCCACGATCCACTACCCTTCACCACTCTTCACCACCTTTCAATCCGGGGCCCCAGGGGAAGGGGATAGTTGAGTGATCAGGATGAAGTCAGGGGATGTAGACATCCTTGTCTAACATGCAATAATTAAATCAGTGAGGGTTTAAACTCAGACCTTATGACACCAATTGCCATGTTTTTGTGTTTTTCCCAAAAGCCCATGGTTGCTACTTGAAAATTAAAAATATAAATATTACATATAAACACTTAACCCAAATTTTATATCATAAATTCATATCCCTCAGAGTCAAAAATAATAGAAATATCTTTTAATAATGGTTTCCATGGCAAAAAGAAAATTAAAACATTTATAGTTATTTTATTTCTTAAATAAATTTTATTGATATTTAAAGTTTTTATCAACAGAATTTCTTCTAATATCTTTTCTCAACCCAGAGAGTCATTCAACATAATGAAGAATATTTTTTAAAGAAAAAAAGAATAAGAAAAAAAATCAGTAAAACAGTTGCATGCAGGGAGCTAAGATGGTGGAGTAAGGGACACTCAATTTGTCCAAATCCTCCAACCATATAAAAATGGAAAATAAAGCACCATAAAACAAAGGAAAGCAGAAGGGATATGTCTTGATGGGGTGAGAAGGGAGAGTAGTCTAGTGAGTGACACATGGAGTTGAGGGGAGAGGGGGAAATAGGGAGAGATGAGTCTCTAAAGAGTCAATACAGGAGAGGAGAAGATGGGGGTGTGTAGCAGGCAATGGTGGAAGTTTATAATTTTATTTTCATCAGAATTAGCTCAAAGTGAGAGTAATTCCCACCCTCAGGCAGCTATAGAAACCTATCTTACCCTAGTAGCATGAAAAGGATAATAAGAGAAAGGGTGAATGGAATAAAGGGAATGTGAACTGGGGGGAAGTAGTGGGTAATCTGTACCTACTCATTTGTGAACAAGGAAAAGCTAAAGGAGAGAAGGAGAAGGCTAGTCCAGGGGAAAATTAGATGGAGGGAAACACAATTAGTAATCATACCTGTAAATGTAAATGGTATCAATTCACCCATAAAACAGAGAAGGATAGCAGAGTGGATTAAAACCCCAAATCTCACAATATATTGTCTTCAAGAAACACATTTAAAGCAGAGAGACACACATAATAAATGTAAGGGCAGAATCTATTATTTTTTAGACAAAATGTATAAAAAATAGAGGTAGCAATCAAGATCCCAGACAAAGCAAAAGTAAAAATTAATTTGATAAGTAAGGAAATTCTATCTTGGTAAAAGGCACCATAGACAATGAAACAATATGTATACTAAATATATTTGTACCAAATGGCATAGCATCTAAACTCCTAAAGTAGAAGTTAAATGACTTAAAGGAGGAAATAAAACTTTACAAGTAGCGTACTTCTACCTTCCCCTTTCAGAAATAGGTAAATTTAATTAAAAAAAAAAAAAGAAAGATGTCAAGGAAATAAATGGAAGTTTAGAAAAGTTAGATATGTTACACATCTTAAGAAAGCTGAATGGGAATAGAAAGAAATAAAGCTTTTCTCAGTAGTAAATTGCATCTTCATAAAAAGTGACTATATAATAGACCATCAAAACCTCACAATCAAATATAGAAAACCAGAACTATTAAATACATCCTTTTCAGACCACAATGCAATAAAAATTACATTTGACAAAGGAAAACAGAAAGAAAGACTAAAAATTATTGAAATTCTGAGGGATTTATGGAAAAGAATGCTACCCACATTCAGAGGAAGAACTACAGGAGTGGAAACAGAAGAATAACAACTGCTTGAATACATGGGTTGAGGTGGACATGATTGGGGATGTAGACTCGAAACTACCACACCAATGTAACTAACAATTTGGAAATAGGTCTTGATCAATGACACATGTTAAAACCAGTGGAACAGTGGAAATACACATCAGCCATGGTGGGGGGAAGCTCAGGGGGTGAAGGAAAAAGTAAGAGCATGAACTATGTAACCATGTTAACTTTTCTAAAAAAATAAGTATTAATAAATGTTTTAAAAATAAATAAATAAAAATTAAGCTATGAATGAGTGAAAAAAATTAATTGGAAACTCACCTATATTAATCTAAAGAATGAATGGGTTCAAAGAATAAATCAGAGAAATGATCATTTCATTTAAGAGAACAATTAGGAGACAATATGCCAAAATTTATAGAATGTAGTCAAAGCTATACTTAGGGGAAATTTTGTACCTCTAAATGTTTGCATCAATAAAATAGATAAAAATCAGAGAGATGAATTGGGCATTCAACTAAAAAAAAAGCTAGAAAAAGAACAAATTTAAAGTCTCCAATTAAACACCATATTGAGAATCCCAAAAACAAAAGTAAAGGGAACAAATGGGTGGCTCATTTGATTGAGAGCCAGGCCTAGAGATGGAAGGTCCTAGGTTCAAATCTGGCCTCAGCCAAATGGAATTGGAATCTGATTGCATATCAAAGCATACCATCCTCCTTCACTTTATTTACTTCATGAGATTTTTATTGTATATGTGATATCTATCTTCAATCATAACATGGGGAATATAGATATACATATTGCATGAAAGGACTAGTATAGTGATGGCAAACCTATGGCATGGATGCCAAAGATGACACGAAGAGAACTCTCTGCAGGCATGCAGCTAACACCAGCCCACAGCCAGAGTTTGTTACTAGAAAGGCAGAGAAACTTGGGTCGAGCTGCTCCCTTCTCCTTCTCTACCTTCCCTGAGGAAATATTTTTACATACCCCGCCCCTCTGCTCAGCAGCCAATGGGAGCTCATAGAGGGTAAGGTGGGTGGCTGACAGGTAACTAAGCTGGAAGGGTATGGAGCACTCAGGCCACTCCATTCCCCCTCCTTATACTCTGAAGACATTCCTTAATTCTCCCACACCTCCACCCAGCAGCTCAATGGGAGCACTTTCTCCCCACCCTGTTCAGGGTACAGGGTATGTCTAGTACTTGGTGGGGGAGTAGGCACAGCACTTGGTCTGGGGGGTGGAGTGGGGAGGGGCTCAGCATTGCATCTCTAAAAGGTTCCTCATCACTGCACTAGTATAAATTATATCAAACTATTTACCAATTTGGGGAGGTAAGGAGGGAATTAGGGAAAGAATCAGAATTGCAAAAAATCAGAAAACAATTGTCAACAATTCTTTCTACATGTAATTGAAAAAATTAAATTTAAATTTAAAAAATGAGTTAACTATAAAAAAAGAAAAGTCCAAAACTATATGCAACATACCATGATCATAGAATTTCCATTTTAGCAAAGGAATAGATTAAGACTATTTTTGATATGTCTTCTTTGGAGTCTTATTTATTCTTTGTGACTTTTTAGCATTCACTTTTCATTGTTGTGTGGTTGTTCTTTACATTTACATTCTTGTAGTATTGTGTGCATTGTTTTCTGGGGTTTGCTTAATTCACTCTGCATCAGTTCCTGTATGTCTTTCCATGTTCTTTTGGACTCATCATATTCATCATTTCTTCAAGCTCATATTTCATTACGTTCATAGCAATTAAACAATCGAAAGACTATGTCACAGAACTTGATAAAGTAATAAAACTCATTTAGAAAAACAAAAAAGATAACATGACAAAGAACCTTACCAGGTGTCCAATATTAAAATCAGGTTGATTATAAACTTTTCAGCGAAAGGTGGAACCACACCTGGTCCTGACTGGCTCAGATCATGAATTTCTTATTGCAAAATTCAGAATTGAGCTGAAGAAAGTCAGGAAAACCATCAGATCATAAAGGTATGACCTAAATAATATCCCTTATGAATATGAATTAGGGGTGACAAATAAATTTAAAGTATAACATCTGGTAGATAGTATGCCTGAAGAACTATGGATGAGGTTTGCAATATTGTATAGGAGGAAGTTTAATGGTGAAAATTAATGGTTGGACAATAATTTTATGAAATTATGTGGTCGCCAACATTTATCATATACCGAGTCCAAAATTTATTTACCAAAATAGTGGGGAAACAATAAAGTAGAGAAATGTGAAAGAGGTTAGAGAAAATACCTATACTAGTCCTCAGCCAGGAGGGCTAGTAGTGAGTAACGACAAGGCCTCCTCCAAGATGGAAGCTAGTCTCTTTAGGAAATTAGGAAAGTAGTCAACCATTCACTCACCCAAAGAAGTAGTCCAGGAGTTGGAATCTAAATTGAAGCCAAGCTCCAAGCCCACAATCAAAGCTGCAGTCTCCAGAAAAGCTCCCTCAAAGACTATCTCTGGAAGACAATCTCTTCAGACTATCTTCTCAAAGATCATCCCCTCTGAGGGAGTTTGGGCTTGCTTTTATGGTGACTTCTTGTCTCCTCCCTTCTTCACAGGGGTCAATTACAGTTTCCAAATTATTTAGCACTGCCCAGGGGGCAGTGTCTTTGGGATCAACTTCTCACCTTATGAAGGTCAATTTCTCATCAAAAAGGTTCAAAGTTTCCTTCATAAACAGTTTCTGAGGGTGTGAACTTTTAAAAGAATTCAAAAGTGTCTGACTTTTTAAAAGTTAAAAAAAAGGGTTAAGCTCTCCAAGTATCTTGCTGGCTTCTCATCCAGTACTAAGTAGAGTGTTCAATCTTTTTCTGATTCATTTTAAAAGGTAGAGAAAAGAGAGTTAATCCTGTCTTCAGTCTCTAGTGAGGCACTTAAGCTAACTCAGGATAGACAATAGAGTAAAGAATTCTGTCTCATAATCCCCCCATGATCCTATGGAAGACTAATCTCTCCAATGGATCATTTTAAACTACAATAATTAGAGATAAGAGGGAAATAAAAGAGATAGAAAGAGAAGAGTGAGAGAGAGAGAAAATCAGTGTTTGCTAGGCACATTGACAATAAACCAATTAGGGGGCAATCACCTGTAACATACAAGTTTACATTCAAGATACTTGTGTTCAACACCCCAAAGTTCAATCAGTTATATGCCAAAGTTTATGCTGGATCTTTTGATGCTATGGACGTTTCCTCAGGCATCTTCATGGCACCTTCTTCAAACAATTCATCTTCTTGATTCAAAGAGTTATCAAGCTCTCCTTCCTGAAATGTTTCTTTCTCAAAAGATTTTTTTTAGTTTCAAGGCAATTATGCAATCCCTATGGCAATTATACAATCCCCCCTGAGGAGGGTTTTATGATTCCTATGACATTTATTCAGAAGTAACAAAAATGTTCCATAGGAAAAAGAAAAGCAAGAAGACAAAATTGCTGTCTGGTGAAACTACAAATAGCTGAGAAAAGAAGGAAAGAGAAAGGCATACCCAATTCAATACAGAATTCTAGAGAATAATAGGAAGTAGAGATAAGATTTTTTTAAATGAACAATGCAAAGAAATAGAAGAACAAATAGAACATGGGGAAAAGATCTCATCAAGAAAATTAGAAATATCAAAGGAACCTCACATGCAGAAATGGACATGACAAAAACAAGAGGAACTTAACAAAAGTAGAAAAGATTAAGGAAAGTGTCAAGAATATACAGAGCTATACAAGAACAATCTTAACATCGCTGATAACCACAATGATTACTGATCTAGTCACACATCCTATAGAATGAAGTCAAATGGACCTTAGGAAATATTACTAACAATAAGGCCAGTAGAGGTAATAGAATTCCAGATGAGTTATTTAAAATCTTCAAAGATGATTCTGTTAAAGTACTGTACTCAATATACCAGCAAACTCAGTAGTGGCTACTATATTGGAAAAGATCAGCTTACATCCAATTCCTAAAGAATGACAAAGCCAAAGAATGTTCAAACAATGGAACAATTGCATTCATTTCATATACTAAAAGGATTATGCTTAAGATTCTGAAAGCTAGGCTTCAGCAATACATAAACCAAGAATTATCAGAAATATTGGCTGTCGTTTTTTTTAAGAGACAATGGAACTAGAGACTAAATTGCCAATATTCACTGGATTTTGGAGAAACAAAGGAAGTTGCAGAAAACATCTACTTCTGTTTCATTAACTCCACTAAAATTTTTGACAGTGTAGATAACAACAAAATATGGCAAATCATCAAAGAGATGAGACTACCAAAATCATCTTGTCTCCCAAAGAAGTCATCTGTGGGTCAAGAGCAACAGAACCAAACAGAATTTGTTTAAGGTTGGGAAAGGATATATGTTGTCACCTTTAACTTAAATGCAAAATACATTATGGGAAATGCCAGGTTGGATAAGTTAGTAGCCAGAATTAAGATTGCTGGGAGAAATATTAACAATCTCATATATGCAGATGATACCACTCTAAGGGCATAAAGTGAAGAAAAATTAAGAAGCCTATTATTAAAGGTAAAAGAGGAGAGTGTAAGATCTGGGTTGAAGTTTAATATTACAAAGAAACTAGAATTATTGAAACTCCTCATCACTGCCTAGTAAAAAGCAGAGATATCACTTTGCTCAAAATCCACATAGTCAAAGATATGGTTTTTCAAATAGTAATGTATAGCTATGAGAACTGGATTATAAGAAAAGTTGAACACCATAGAATTGACATTTTTGAATAGTGGTACCGAAAAGACTTTTAAGGGCCCCATGGACCACGAGGAAATCAAACTAGTCAATAACTAACTTATTTCATGGTATTCACTGGAAGATCAAATAGTGAAGCTGAAGTGTAAATATTTTGGCCATATAATGAGATGGCAGAGACTCATTGGAAAAGACTTTGATGTTGGGAAAGAATGAAGGCATAAGGAAAGAGGAATGGCAGAGGATAAGATAGATAAATAGTATCATAGACACAATGAACTTGAGTTTGGACAGATTTCAGGATATAGTGGAGGAAAGAAGTGGCTCACATGCTATAACTCATGAGGTCATAGAGTCAAGCATGATTGAACAACTGAAACAACAACAAAATAAGTGATTTTAGTTAAATTTTACAATTAATAGTTCATAATATTCATTTTTATAATGTTGTTTTCAAAAGTTATATCATGATCTTTAATCTTTATTCTAAAGAAAATGTGAATTATTATCCAGAAAGTAGTTTCTTTCCCCATTTTCAAACTTTCCAAGTTCACATTCAATAAATAAATATAAAAATATACTTTATATTAATATTCAGTTTTAAAACCTTCAAATCACTCCTAAATAATAGCTTCTCTCAGCTAATTGATTTGAGAAACATTGTGCTTATACCCCAATTCTTGACATTTTAAATCAGGTATTAATTGAATATATAAAGAATGAAATGTTCTTTGGTTTTTCTGAGTGAGTTAATGGAATTCTCCCCTATTATCATTTTGAGGTAAAGCCAGATCTGGATAAATTCAATTGCTCCCAGAACTGATAGAAAATTAGGAAGGTTTAATAAAAATGTAGGCATTGTTGGCTCTTACATTACCATATTCTAAGAAGAAAAATATATTGACTAGTTCACATAATGGCATTTATTACTTTCTGTAATTTGAAATAAGCATGCTGCTAAAAAGGTTTTGAACAATGGTATTCTTGGCAAACTTAAGATACTTCTTTCAAAAAACCCAATAAGTGTATAAAATGATTACTTTTCCAAAATTATATCTAAACAAGCCTCCTGCATGACCTCTAATCATGACATATTATATCTGAAAATACATGGCCCTTCCACAGTAACATTATTTTCCTTATGTGCTTCAAACCTGCTTCAAAGTGTATGAAAATATAGGCTTTGAGACTCTAATTCTAATTCCATATATAATTTTTGGCCTCTAAACTTTCAAGACCCATCTAGAATTTCCTATTTTTCACAGTATCACTATCTGCTTAAAATGATCAGTTTTCCTTGTATTCCTTTCTCATATTCTTCCACTTGGTATAGAGGGAGGAATACTAGATTTGGAATCAAAGCACCTGGGTTGATATCCCACAGCTCTACTATTTACTACCTGTGTGACCTTAGATAAGTCACTTGACCTTTATGGTCCTCAGTTTTCTTATCTGTAAAATGAAAGAAGACATTCTTATCTGTAAAATGAAAGCAATATACATACATATATATGTACATATATATATAATATCTGTAAAGTACTACATATCAGACACTGTGAAAAGTGCTTTACAATATTATTTCATTTGAACCTCAAAATAACACTTCATGACAGATGCTATAATAATCCCCACTTTCAAGTTGAGGAAATTTAGGCACAAAGAGACCAAGAACCTTGCCTGTGGTCACAAAGTAAGTATCTAAGGTCATATTTGAACTCTGCTCTCTCTGAACTCCAGGTCCAGCACTTATCCACTGTGCCTTCTCACTACACCTGTAGTGGAAATAGGACAAGGGCAGACCAAGATGAACAGTCAAATGATCAATTATTTATACAGTTAATCTTCTTTAACTTGACAATCAAAGCAACTTAGGTGCCTACTGAATTCAGAAAACTATGCTTGGTACTAGATAAGCCTCCTGGATTGAATAGTCCATCATGAAGCTTAGAATCCAAGAACAGGATATGCTACACAAATGGTCAAAATATAAAATAACAAGATGACCCCAAAGTGAAAAGGACTATGTGAAATACAAGATCAGAAATGTTGTTTCTCTTAAATTACTACAGAGTTCTTACCCAGAAGAAACCCAGACAATCTAGTGTAGTTCTAAAAAGAGGTTTAATGTGTGCCTGCCTGCCAGAATGTAGAGAATCAATGAACCAGGCTTGTTGCCCTCTAGAGGTGAAGAAATGCTCCCTAATAAAGTCATCAGAGCATACTCACTTGCTTTCATTTCCTGGCATGTCACCTGAGGGAGTGCTTGCACAGACAGAAGGGAAGTGGGGTCTAACTCAAAGGTAGAAAAAAAAAAGAAGACCCCCTCCAAAAAAAAAAAAACTAAGAAAGGAAACAAAGAAATTAGAAGAGAAAAAAGTGAATCAGAAGTTAAATTTAAGAGTGTTAATAAGTAGGATGATCTATAGAGCAAGAGGTATCAAAATAGAAAGAATGCAGGATTTGGAGTGAAAAGACCATGGCTTGAACCTCAACTCTGCCTTGTACAACTTGTATAATCTAAGGCCAACCCCTTTTGCTTTTTTGGCCTCAATTCCCTTATCAATAAAATGAACAGTTTGGAATAATGAGTTCTAAAGTAAACCTAGAGATCTTAGGTTCAAACAAGTAAAATTGAATGAGATTTTACAAGATGTGGTTTACACATTATAAAGATTTTTTTACAACTTTTCAATATTTTTAGGCTTTAAATTCTAAAGACAAATTTAAAAATAATAGTTTAATTGGTCATCTGAGAACAAGCCACTGGATGAGTTTGTCTTCTTTCAGTTCTTCAATACTAGCCATGTTTGTGGTGATGTTTCTCTTTTTTTTTTTTAAGAGAAAGGATAAAGCAGTAGTTTTTAAACTTTTTGGGGTGTTGTGGACTCCTTTGTCACCAAGTAAAGCATTATTCTCTACTCAGAATGTTTTAAAATACATAAAATAAATTAATAAGTTACATAGTATATCAAAAGAATCCCAATATGTCAAAACCTAATTTTTTTAATTAAAAAAAATATTTCAAGGACCCCTATAATGCACCTTTGGAATAGAGAATGTCCATATAAGAGATCATAGCTTTAGGTAAGGAACTGACAACAACAGCTAGGGGTTGCAATTGAAGATGACAGTGAGAAACTCATTGTTAGATCTCTTGAATTATGAGAAAATTCTTCAGGATTACCTCAAGAAAATTAGAAAAGCAACTTTTGCTAGATTCCAAAGTAACTCATGTTTTATACTCCATCACAACAGTACTGCTTTATTTCAGACTTTGGAGATAGAGAAAAAACTGAACTATTCCTTTTTGTCTACTTGGAGGCACAAGTACATTGTTTTGTTTTGTTTTGTTTCTGCAAGTGTGTGGGAATTTATTATATCTATAAAAAGCCATCTTTACACATTTGACTCAGATAAGAATTTACAAATTGCTCTAAATGATATCAGATTTGAATCTCATTTTAGGTAATATGTGTATACTTGAAAAATTGTATTTAAATATAATTTTCTAGATTAATTCATATATTAAGAATTAGATCTTTGTAGAAAATGAATTATTTGAGAGGTTATTTTTGTAAAATGAGAAATTCTTTAAGAAAATGTTCAACCTCTAAGTTCTTTATTTTATAAATTCAGATTATCAAATAGCAGCTTTGCTTTAAATGTAATATACTTGTACTTAATTTTTCATCAATTAATGCTACATTTTCACCATATTTGGTTTTGAAACTTGTACTCCCCTAAAGTAACATCAGAATTTCTGTATTTTCAAAGCCAATATTTGGAATCCTTTGCTTCAAAGTCAATAAAAGTTTCTTTCTAATACTTCAATCCATTTTTACAACCTACTGTCTTTGAATTTGCCACAGAAATCTCATTTCCTTGCCTCATGAATGATACAAAAAAATTTCTACCTTCAGAATCAACAGACCGAGCTCTTCATTTTCCATTAGCTATTAGATATTATATATGCGTGAGAAGTTTCAGCCCTAAAATGTATTTGCTAAAACCAGATGAAGACAAATAGTCTTATATTTCTTTTACATATCTGTTCTTTTGTGTATGTGTGTGTTTGTACATGCATATATGTATATCTACGGTGTGATATAATGTAAATACTAGAGTACTAGAAATGAGACTACTAACTAGTTATGAAACCATAGACAAGGGACTTTGCATCTTTGGATCTCCATTTTCTCACCTAGAATATGAAGGTTTGGAAGAGACTACTTCTATGGTTTTTATTTGATTTTATGATGTAAACCCAATTAAAATAAAAAAAACCTACCTGCAACACAGTCCTCAAGAAAGACCTTTGCTATGTAATTGGAAAGACGTTCTGAGTCTTACAACATTCAAGATATAGTATGGCTTGATTTTAGTAAGTCATTCAATAAAACTTCTCATGATGTTCTTATAGAGCAGAGGTTGGCAACGTATGGCTCTCGAGCCAGATATGGCTCTTTCTGCAGGAGCCATAAAGTCAATTTTTTTTCAGGCGCTGTTACAGGAGCGCACACTGTAAGCACTGTATGGCTCTCACGAAATTACATTTTAAAAAATGTGGCGTTTATGGCTCTCACAACCAAAAAGATTGCTGACCCCTGTTATAGAAGAGACTGAAAGATTTAGATAGGATAACAGCAAAATCTGGTATTCTAATTGGGATCAGTAAGATAAAGAGATTTAAAGATGGTAGTGAATGAGATGATGTCATTCTGAAGGAAAGATTCCAGTGGGGTATCAAGGGACCTTTTCTTTAGACTGGCTCTGTCTAAATGTTATCACTGATTTGAGAGAGGAGAGAAATAGTATACCTGTAAATTTTGCAGTTCACATAAAGATGGAATCAGGAACCCAAATGATCTTGAAAAGATATACTGAAAGATTGAATATAACAAGATAAAACTTAATAAGGATAAATATGAAGTCCTAAGGCTGATTTTTAAAAATCAATAAAACTGCTACAGAATAGGGAAGATATGGACAGATAACAATTCACAGAAAAAAAAGAGATCTGAGCACAATAGTGTACTGAAAGCTCAAGATAAGTCAAAGACATGATGTCAGCCACAAAAGCCATTGTGATCATAGATGGAATTAATAGAAGTATAATAAATAGAGAGACTTGCAGAGCTTGCTAAACAATGACTGCCATGAGTCATTTCTTTGTGTCTGACTTGTGGTTTCTATGACTCCTTTATTAATGTATAAAAATATATTTGCTTCTTAAAATTTTATAAACGAAAGTGCCACCTTCCTTCTAGAGGATGTAAATCAGCCAACATTCCCTATTTTAGAATACAAATATGCTAAACAGATCTGAAATCTACTTGATTTTAGTGTTTTCTCCAATAATAGATTTTAACCTACCTACTCCTGCCCATCCTCTCTGATACTTGTTTACATTCTCTTAAAAGTTCACTACAGGAAGTCTATTCAGTGTGCATTAGGAAACACCACTGGACTACTCTGCTTGGCTGTACATATACTATTCTTCACTCTGTCATACAGTCAGTTCATCTATTCTTTTTGTCATTTAGTTCCTTAATGAAATCTTTGTTCCAGTTCTTCTTTGACATTCCTTATTGGTTATGTGCTATATCTTGCTCATATCCTCCACAGACATCTCCATTGACTTTTGATACTCATCAACAGTCTTTAGAAGCAGTGAGTTCCATGATTCATTGACATTTAAGATTATTGATAAAATATTAATATTGAAGAAAGGAAACTTTGATTTCATGGGAAAGTTGGAGTCAGCAAAAGAGCTTTACAATTTCTCCAAAACAACCCAGACTAATCTTCTCCTCCCTTTCAAATCTGGGCCCAGCTATTGTGTGTCTGCACTATTTCTCTAAAGGCAACATCAAGCTGTTGGATAGGGTCTAGAGAGACTCTATCCAAATTCATGTTGAAATCTCCACCTCTGTCTTTCCTGGGTAGATAGATAAATTCCTTCCAGTGATTACAAATCTTTCCCAGGAGACTCTGCATATCCTGAGGCTTGGTGCAATCAGCCCAATGTCATCCACAACAAATCTAGAGGACTTCACAAGTTATAGGCAATCCCTCTTTAACCTGGACTCTAAGGTGGCCTCTTCCATCACAATGATGAATACTTTTAGTGAGCATGTATCTCCTTGTTGTATGCCAAGCCTGATAGTTATTATCAAAATGGAACATGGTTACTTGTCTTGTATCTTCCTATCAATGCAGAAAGATACATAATTGGGTAACATCGCGATATAAAAGTGTTTATAACATAGTATTTTGGTCTACTGAATCAATTTCTTTTTCATACTCAGCAAATGATAAGCATGATGGGATCTTATCTTTGCTAATTGATGGATGGGATAGATGTACTCCACAGGTGAATAATAGTTTTAAAAGTGCAAATGATTCCTACTAATATCCTCACTAAAGATGCCCTTGATTTATGTATATGTGATTTTTTGTGGGCAAGAGACTAGCCAATATTTTATGTTGTTGATGTGCTCTTATTTACCGTTTTTTTTTCCCTTTGGTATTAAAAGTTCTGAGGGTTTTTGTTTATTTTTATTTTATTTTATTTTGCTGTCTTTAGTATTTTCCCCTCCTTTAAATAGCTTGTACAGTTATCCCTCAATTTCGTCATGGCAAGATCATCCCCAGTCATTTTGTTTTGCTCTGGTTGCTATGTTTTAGCAATGGCATTGACAACCTTCATTGTAAAAAGTAGAGAATCATTAGGATGGAAGTGGACATGAAACCATATTATATCATTTCCAACTGAAAAAATAAGGAAGTTTATATTGGATAAAAAGGAAAATTTTTAAGAATCATGTGAGAGTGACCTTCAAGCATTTAAAGGGCTACTTTGTGGCAGAAGAATAAGTATATATGGAACATGTGATATGAAATAATGTTTAAACTCTGTCTTTCACTCCCTATGTAATTTTTGGCAGATGACTTAATCTTTCTAGACTTCAGATGAGTAATTGGTGAAAATAAAATTTGTACAGTTTGAATAATGACAATGATATCAATAAAAATATCTAACATTTACATAGAATTTTAAGATACTCCAAGTACATTACATCTTTAACTCTTTTGAGATTATTTCCAAGACTTTCTGGCTCTAATTTACATGACTTTTTCTGCTTGGCCTTAGAGGTCAGTACTAAGTGGAAATTACACTGAGGCCAATTTCAGTTAGATACAAGGACAGCTTCCTAAATATAAGTGCTGTTAAGTTGGAATGGACTGGCTAAAGATTCAATATGCCCTTCCTCCAACCCATTACTGGAGGCCTTCCTTCAAGGGAAGGGCATATGTCAAATATGACTCAATCAACCAGCAGTTGGATAGCACCCCAGAATTAGAGTCAGAAAAACTCATTTCCATGACTTCAAATCTGGCCTCAGGCACTTGCTAGCTATGTGATCCTGGACAAGTAACTTAACCTTCTTTGACTCAGTTCCCTCATCAAAAGGTCAAAAGAAGTAAATGGCAAACCACTCTGGTATTATTGCCAAGAAAACCCTAAATGGGGTCATGAAAAGTTAGACATGACTGAAAAATAACTGAACATAACCAATCAACCAAGAATATTGAAAAGAACTTAGAGTATGCTATGTCTTATTCCAGGCACTGGAGAGATAGAGACAAAAATGAAACAAGAAGCTTTGTACTTCTAGTGTCATAACTATGCACTGCCTAGTCTTAGGCCAGTTTACTGGTTAGAATATAGCCGTAGACTATAGAAGTAAGACTTGTAGATGATCACTGCTTTATAGTATAGTTTAATATCTGTTACTGCTAGGCCACCTTCCTTAACATTTTTTTTCCTTATTTCCCTTGATATTCTTGATCTTTTGTTCTTTCAAATGAACTTTGTTATAGTTTTTTCTAACTCTGTAAAAAAGTTTCTTGGTAGTTTGATAGGTATGACACTAAATAAGTAAATTAATTTGGATAGAATGGTCATTTTTATTATGTTAGCTCATCCTACCCATGAGCAATCAATGTTTTATTGTTTAGATCTAGTTTTAATTGTTTGAAAAGTGTTTTGTAGTTGTGTTCGTATAATTCCTGGGTTTATTTTGGTAGATAGATTCCTAAGTATTTCATATTGCCTAGGGTGATTTTATTTTATTTTAATTTTTTTAAACCCTTAACTTCTGTGTATTGGCTCCTAGGTGGAAGAATGGTAAGGGTGGGCAATGGGGGTCAAGTGACTTGCCCAGGGTCACACAGCTGGGAAGTGTCTGAGGCTGGATTTGAACCTAGAACCTCCCATCTTTAGGCCTGACTCAATCCACTGAGCTATCCAGCTGCCCCCCTACGGTGATTTTAAATAGTGTTTTTCTTTCTACCTCTTGCTACTGTGATGTGTTGGAAATATATAGAAATGCTGATTATTTATGTGCATTTATTTTGTATCCTGCAACTTTTCTAAAGTTGTTGATTATCTCTACTAGTTTTTTAGTTGATTCTCTAGGATTTTTTAAGTAGACCATCATATCATCTGCAAAGAGAGATAGCTTAGTCTCCTCACTGCCTAATTTAATACCTTCGATTTCTTCTTCTTCTTCTCTAATTGCTACTGCTAGTGTTTCTAGTACAATGTTAAATAATAGAGGTGATAATGGGCATCCTTGTTTCACTCCTGATCTTATTGGGAAGGCTTCTAATTTATCCCTGAATTGATGCTGAGTGAAAGGAGCAGAACCAGGAGAACATTATACACAGAGACAGATACACTGTGGTAAAATCAAATGTAATGGACTTCTGTACTAGCAGCAATGAAATGACCCAGGACAATTCTGAGGGACTTATGGAAAAGAACACTACCCACATTCAGAGGAAGAAATACAAGAGTGGAAACACAGAAAAAAAAAAACAAAAAACAACTGCTTGAACACATGGGTTGATGTGGACACGATTTGGATGTAGACTCTTAATGACCACCTTAGAACAATTATCAATAATATGGAAATAGGTCTTGATTGATAACACATGAAGAAACCAGTGGAAATGTGCATCAGCTACTGGGGGGTAGGGAGGTGGGGGAGAGAGAACAAGAACATGAATCATGTAACCATGGAAAAAATTTTTCTAAAAAATAAAATAATAAAATAAAAAAGACCTGTAGACTAAATCTACCCATTTTCCTTTGTCTTTTTTATACTTTTCACAGCAATTCACAAGCTTAATGTTTGCTTAAGCCTATTTCTCTTTCATCTTAAAGGTTATTTCTGAGATTTAAGTGGAGGAGTATGTAATTATTATTCTAACCAAGGTAGCTACTTAGTTCACTTAAAATTCATTAAAAGCTACAATTTAAGGAGGAAAAGAGATGCTAGTTTTTTATAGTCAATATATTCCCCAAAATTCATCTTTATAAAAACTGATGTAATGAAGTCATTCATGTGTAGTATGGAAAAGAGAAATAATTATACTTGTTGATACTCACAGATTTCTTAAAGCAGCAGGGGGTTGGGGTTTATGTAATAAACCCCAAAGATACTCTAGAGAGAGCCCTATTGATTCTTTCTTAGAATAATAATTTTAAATATTTAAACAAATAAAATTACAAATGAAACTGATTATATTGAACTATAGTCACAAAAGTATATTTGTAAAAGTTCACAGACCTATAGAAATCTATCCATGGAACCCTTGGATTAAGCAGATCCCAGATTAAGAATCATTGCATTTTTAAAAATTCTTACCTTCCATCTTAGAATCAATACTAATATATTGGTTACAAGGCATTAGAATGGTAATGGCTAGGCAATGGAGGTTAAGTAACTTGCCTAGGGTCACAGAGTAGGAAATGTCTGAGGCCAGGTATGAAACTAGGACTTTCTATCTCTAAGTCTGGCTCTCAATTCACTGAGCCACTTAGCTGCCCCCCAAGAATGCTTACATTAAAGATTTATGAAGTGCTTTCCTGTGAGGTTGATAATGCAAATGTTAGCATCCCCATTTTTCACATGAGGAAACAGAGATACAAATAGATGAAGTTGCTTTTTCCAGGGTCATATAATTAGTAAGTGAAAGAGTAGGGATCCAAACTTAGAACTTCTGTTTCTGAGACTCCTATCTCACTCCCTACAGCATGTTATCCCATAATGCGCAAGTATAGCAAATATAATAATACATATATGGTGAACACAATATAACTTTTAAATTATTTTTATAAATCTTCTGTTTAAATACTGTTCTAAAATTTTAATATCTTTTGAAGTAAAAGGTGAAAACATTAAAGAGTTAATTTCTATGAGCATGTCAGTCTCCCAGATATCTTCTGTGATGCCAGAAGGATGGGAAGGGATTGGGACACTTGTGAATGGGATTTATTATATAGATATGAAGAAAAGTAAGTTATGCTTACTTTTAAGCTAAAAGTGATTTCATTCATGTACAATCTTCTTTTTCATGTACAATCATGTACAATCTTCTTTTTCTTTTATGTGGAAATGCTTGTTTTATTTGGCTTTATAAAGTTTGGAATTTAAAAATATATTTTTTAAAATTAAAAATCCAATATTCTTTAGTAGAGTACATAATCTTTTTTTCTCTAAGAAAGTAATATTACTGAAAGAAAATTTGTATCAGATCTTGTTAGAGACACTTGAAAAAAGATCCTTGAATTCACATTTGGATTTATAAAAGATCCAAATAAGAAAGTAAAGATAAAGTTAAAGGAGAACTGAGTAAGGTGAAGAAGACTATTTCTTCCCTCCTACTTAAAAGATAAACTGTAAGGAAACTTTTTATTTAGAAACTATAGTCTTAATCTTAGCACAAATTTATATAGCCCCCCAATCACAGAAGTCATGGGAAGTAGATATTACATACATTATTAAATTTTTGTTGTTTTAATTAGAATAGTGATTTCACTGGTGCAAGAAGTTCCCAGGAAGGTACATTCTCATTTTCCCTGAGATTTAGGTCTTAGAGAGTTTCCTTAAACAAAGAGAAGTTAAGTGACTTGCCCCTACACATAGGCGGTATGTGGAAGAGATAGAACTTGAAACCACATCTTACTGACTGAAGCCAGCTCTCTATCCATTATACCATACTGCCTCTCATCATTATTTTTTATAGCTGAAGAAAATAAGACAGAGGGGTTAAGTGATTTGGCCAATGTCATACATTAGGAAAATTGTCAAAATGCAGAGTTGAACCCAGTACAATAGCAGAATAAGAAGGTTATATATAAGGATATAAAAATTAACTCCATCATTTCATTTGGTGACTTTCAGCCTATGACTAAGGTACTAAAAGTTCATTAGTAGCTAGAAAGCTAAAAACAAATGGCAAGAATGATTTTGACAATAAACTGCTCTAAAGTTCTAGAGATATTTCAGAGGAGTCCAAATTAAGGAATCAAGATGAATTAAAAAGAAATTTCTAGATAAGTCCAAAGGCAACAAAGCAGAGCAATTAGGGAAAAGAGTTAAAGAAGTGTAAATTCTGTATGTTATGTGAAGATGGGATTAACTCTTCCCCTAGCTCCCTTTTAGATTTAATCACCAGAAGCATATACACCCCACTTCTCCTTAAGTATGGGGAGGTCTGTGACCCATGTGTCCTATAGTGGGTGACAAATCAAAAACAACTGACTGCCCCTTGGGCAGTTCTAAGCAAAGCTAAAGCTACAACTGGTCCATGTAAAGTGGAAAGAATGCACAGGAAGTGACACAAAGAAGCATCTCTAAAAGCAGTGGCAACTTCCTGTAAAAGTAAGTTCTTTGGAGTTCTTTAGAGTTTGAAGTTCAAGTTGGAGATGGAGTTCAAGTTGGATGCTGGTAAAGGATCTACTTTGTGGACCTGAGACTCTGAAATTTGGTGAGACTATTCTTGAATCAATCCCTTTGAACTACCACGTGGGTAAGTGAAAAGGTTGACTCCTTTTCCTAATTTTTATGGAGGTGCTTGCCTCCAGAAAGGCCCCTGGTCTTGGAGGAGGCCTTGTAGCTAAAACCCTTGTTTAATTTACCACTGGACCCTCTTTGCTGGGGTCTTTGAAGCCCTGCCTGGTTCAGACCAGGCCAGAGTGATTATCTACTCTCTCTCTGATTTCCTTGCTTTCATTCTTTCTACTTTTGTAAATACACTATTAAAAAAAGTCATTTTGACTTGATTAAGATATTTTCAGCTACCACATTTTTTTATAATTAGTACAACCTTTAATTTTTAATCCTTACATTTCTAATATGTAATTATTATTTTAACTTACCAAAACTATACATGATGAGTTTAGATATTATATAATTTAAAGTAATTTTTTAAAATATTTCCTTACCTAAAATAAATCTGATTTATAATTTGTGATTTTTAAGAATTTAATTCTTGAAATTCCAAATTGTATTCACAGATTTTTAGTACCAATTTGTTAACTTTTTTTCCCTTAAAAATAATAAATGTGTTTCATTTCTCAAAAAAATAATAGTTAAAGATGTGATAAGATGACATGGCAATGAGATGTTTATTTCTTTAAATCTTGCTCTTTAAGTGTCTCATTTACAAAGAGAAATAAACAATATATTTTTAAAACAAGTTGTCAAGATTTTTTTATTTATGTTTTTTTTAGGATCGTTTTGCTGATTCTTGTCAGCACAAGAGAATTCCCTAATCAGAGAACTCTCTCTACCAACGCAGATGGAAAGTGATTCTACAACATGTGGTTTTAGAGAAGGTCCCAGAGATAGTATATGGCAGAGGCAAGGATTTAATTAGGACTGTCGTGACTCCAAAACCCACTCTCTATCCATTCTGACACACTTCTCTCTGTTGCCATGAGCTTCTTAATATTGCTATGTTTAGATATTGCAATGAGTACATTTTTAAAGAATTTTTGGATGGAAAAAATTGTTAATTTCTGTCAGTTAACTTTATCTACTATTATATCATGATTATTCTTATAATAAGGTGTAATCATTATTCAAAATTATTTGAAATTCCAAAGACTTCAGTTCCTGGTTCAGATATTTACTAGCTATAAATCCATGGGCAAATGATTTAGCTCTCTGGAGCCTCAGTTTCCTCATCTAAAAAATGAGAGTAAATATCTTTACTATCTACCTCACATGCTTACTATGAGGAAAGGATGTGCAAGGACTTGTACAATGCTACAGCACATTTAAATTATTAGTATAAGAGATTTTATTCATATTGAACTTGAAAATCCAATTAATTGCTGACAACAGAATAACAAACATATCCATAATTTTGGATCTGAGAAAGAAGGAAGTCATTCATTAAATAAAAGAATTCTTCATTCTGAAAAATGGTTCATCAAAATTGTAGTTGCTCTATTTTATTTATTTTCTATACCATTGACTACTTAAGGAAGCATGATGTAATAGAAAAGACTATTAGATTTGGTATCAAAAGGGACTTGATTACAACTTCCCTCTCAGATTAATAAGCTCTATGACTATCAAAAGTCAGTCCATCTCTCTGATCCCAAGTTTCCTCATTATAGAATGGGAATAATTTCACCTGTCATGGTCACCTCATGGTTATTGTGGTGTTCAAATGAGATAATGCAAGTCCAGTGCTTTGAAAACATTAAAGTACTGTAAAAATGTTTGCTGCCATTATTACTTGATGGGGATAATATTTAGAGAAATGTAACTAAGAAGAAATAAAATTAATTTGTTTAATGTACTATCAGTTGAATATCAACTTGGAATAGCAACAAAGAACCTCTAAAAGTCTCATGGAAGTCAATGATTAAATAGGATTTCATTTACAAATTGTTTTCATTTATGCACATCAGGAGCACATATATTGCACAAGGTGACATATTCTTGTTTTCTACTGACATTACTATAAAGGAGAAAAATGAACATAGTAGAACCTTCCACTTCTATAATGATTTGTAGAGGAAGTATAGTGGAGGAAGGCTTAGGAGAAACTACTTCATCTTTTAGAACCTGGAAGGTCAGCCATAAAATATTTGGAAAATAACCCATATAATAATATATGAACATTTTTAAAGGAGAATTATAGGGCCTCATTGTCCAAAGGAGTGCCTAAACAACTCAATGTTAAAATGATTCCAGTTACTATATTAAATTGAAAATACAGTCCAAAATAATACAAAATCATTTAATAAAACAAGGATCTTCTTAACAGGTATAGACAAAATAAAAATTATGTTCATATAGGAAATTATTAAACAAGAGAAAAGTATCCATCAATGGGGTCCAGCACACCAAAACTTTAAGACATATTAAATTAGCCATCATAAAAAACTATTCCTTACTGGGAAAAAATATACATAAATAGATCAGAGGTTTAGTTTCAATATACTATCCATACATAAACAAATGTACACCAAAAATTACGTTTGAGAACTCTTTAAAAAATAAAACACAAGGAAAATCTTTATAGCAAGTCTTTAAAAAGGCTTAATTTCCCAGATATATAGAGAAATGAGTCAAATTTATGAGAATATAAATTATTTCTCAATTTACAAATGGTCGAAGGATTTGAGTAGACAATTTTCAATTGAAGAAATTAAATCTATCTGTAGCCATATGAAAAAATGTCCCAAATCACTAATGATTAGATAAATGCAAATTTAAACAACCCCGAGGTACTACCTCACATCCATTAGACTGACTAATGTGTCAAAAAACAAAAATGATAAATGTTGGAATGGATGTGGAAAATTCAGGATACTAATGCATAGCTGGTGGAGCTGTGAACTGATACAGTCATTTTTGGAGAGCAATCTGGAATCATGCCCAAAGAAACAATCAAATTGTGTATACCCTTTGACCCATCATTAGCACTCCCAGGTTTGTATCCCAAAGAGATTAAAGATAGGGGGAAAGAATTTAACCATTTAAAAGTATTTATAGTAGCTCTTTTATGTGGTGGCAAATAACTGGAAACTGAAGGGAAGTCTATCAAATTTGAAATGGCTTAACAATTTGTGATATATGCTTCTAATGTAATACTATTGTGCCATAGAATACATAGAAATGATAAACAAGATCACAAAAAATCTGGACTTGTATGAAGTGTTGCAAAGTAAAGTGAGCAGGACCAGGAAAACATTAGCAACAATAATGTATGATATCACCTGTGAATGACAACTATTATCCACAAGACAAGGATCTAGGATAGTGATGGTGAACCTTTTAGACCCTGCATGCCATGCCATGCCCCACAAGAGACCAAGTGCTACCCTCCCTTACCCCAGACAGAGGTGAGAGAAAGGGAGGGAGTGGCCCAATCACTCCACTCAGGAGGAGTAAGTGCTTCCACTGGGCTGCTGGGCAGAAGGGTAGGGAGATGTGATGAAAGTGGTAAGGACGCAGCTTCACCGGAATCCCTCTGCCTTTCTAGTAACTAACTCTGGTGGGCAATGGCACCTGTGCCCACAAAGAGATCTCTGCATTTCATCTTTGGCACATGCCATACACATGCCATAAGATCACCATCATGGCTCTAGGACAACTTCAAGAGACTCTTGACAAAAATAAAAAAAAAAAAAAGGTAAAAGATATATATCCCCATAGAAGGAACAGACAGGGTTTGAATGCACATTGAAACATACCATTCTTAATTTCCTCCATGAATTTTCTCTAGTGTAAGCAATATTTGCCTTCTTTCACAACATAATAAACATGGAAATGTATATTATATGAAAATCTATGTAAAATCTATATCATATTACCTGCCTTCTTGGGGAGGGGGAAGAGGCGGGCGGGAGAGAGAGAACATGAATTGCAAAATATCAGGAAAGAAACAATAAAAATGTTATTTTTATATGTAACCTAGGAAAATTATTTTCACAAAAACATTTAAAAAACATGAGGAAATGATTTATTATGTAATAAATATACTTTTAGAACTTTGAGAATTTGTTGAGAAAGGGATTTTGACTCATATGCCAAAATTCCCAGTTAATTCCAGCTAAATGAGACTTAATTTGTCATTTAATCTAAAGAACATGGAATAAGAGGAATAAAGTATTTATCTTAATTGTTATATGATGATTACATTTTTTATTCAATAAATGGGTGGAATTATTGTGGATAAATGGATGTGCTTGATTAAGTTAGTGTGTAAAAAACTGTAAGATAAAAATGAAATAGTAAAAAAGAAAAAATAAGATTTTGAAAATAATAGTAATTAGTTAGCAAGTATTTATTAAGCTTTTACTATGTGCCAGGCACTAGACTAAGTGCTGGGAATAAAACTATCAGCAGAAAGAATCCCTTCCCTCTTTGTTACTAGTAGCAATGCAACAAGCCAGGACACTCTTGGAGGACTTTTGGGAAAGAATGCTAACCACAGTGAGAGAAAGAATTCTGAGAATAGAAAGGCAAAAGAAAAACATATGACATCACTTATCACATGCATATATGAGTATGTGATTTGGGGTTTAAGGTTCAAAAGATTATTCTATACCAAAAATGAATAATATGGAAATAGATATCAAGTGATAACATTTGTACAACCCAGTGGAATTACTTGTTAGCTCTGGGAAAGGTGAGGGAAGAGGGGAGGGAAAGAAAATGAATCATATAAACATGGAAAAACATTTTTAAATTAAAATAAATTAAAAAAAAAGAATCCCTTCCCTCGAGTAAGTTACATTCTAAAAAGGGAAGAAAATATATAAAAGGAAACTGAAAAGGGGGGAGTATATAAGATGGCATAAGGAGGCATTGTAGAGGAAGTCTGAAATGTATTGTGGAGAAGGATGAAGAAATGGCTAGCCTGTCTTCTTCAGGGAGGAAGGAAGAATTTGTCTTTAAATTAAGAGAGGAGCCATCCAGTTAGAGAGAAAGGGAGATCCTAAGAGTGGAGAGTAATTCCAATGTGTGAATTCCAGGGAAAGGCATGCTTTCAAAATGAAAGTTTAAAAAAAAAGTTTCTGGGGTTTGATGGAAGAAATCCTGAATGCATTCCCAAAAGGAGAGAGAGAGAGAGAGAGAGAGAGAGAGAGAGAGAGAGAGAGAGAGAGAGAGAGAGAGAG
>NC_058132.1:224150655-224261712 GCF_016433145.1 Gracilinanus agilis
GAAGGAAGGAAGGAAGGAAGGAAGGAAGGAAGGAAGGAAGGAAGGAAGGAAGGAAGGAAGGAAGGAAGGAAGGAAGGAAGGAAAGCTTTTTTATGTACCTTCTATTCACTAGACATTTGTTGCTAAATACTTGAAGATCTTTCATTTGATCCTCACAACAACCTTGGGAGATAGATACTATTGCTATCCCTACTTTACAGATGAATAAATGTAGACAATGGTAAAGTGACTTAAATGACTTGCCCAGGATCACAGTGTGTGTGTGTGTGTGTGTGTGTGTGTGTGTGTGTGTGTGTGTATGTGTGTGTATCTATATATACACATATAGCACTATATAATATGTGTGTGCGATTGGACATAAACATAAATCTTCCTGACTTCAGACTCAGGGCTCTATCCACTGAGATATCTAGTTTCCTTATAACACTGAATGAGAGTGACCATGGTAAAGTTTTCTTTATGAACCTAGCATTTGTAAAGAAATATACTTTAAGAAGAAATATCTTTGTTTTGGTTTATTAAAATAATTCCTGTGCCCAGTTATTGTGTATGTTTACATTCCACAATTTTGTGTTAAAGTTCCCTAAATTGAAACATGGTTTAATTACATATTAATTTTCTTTTATGGTCATTTTATGTAGGTAGATCACAAAATTCCCAAATCAGCATATTTTTGATTTACGAAATATATACTGATATGGCATCAAATTTTCAGATAGCTTAAAATGTAAAATAAACTAGAGTATTTTAAAATTGATTTTAATTTTTCTTATTTTAATGAGGTGATCATGTGTAAATAATCATCTTGATCATTATATTTGTTATAATTAAACAATGAGGCATATAAGTAGTGTTGTAATCATGGGATAATCACATCCCTGGCATAATTAGCAGGTACAGGACTGGGCCAAGTATTTCTAATACCTCAGAGTGTGATTATCTTATGATAACAATGCCCTGTAGGTTGCTTAATTTCCATTATAAAAAGGTTTTGGGGGGCTTTTTTTAACATTTTTAAGTAAGCAAGTAGAAATCCTATCCCTTTATCAAAGAATGAATACATTTAATAGCTTGGAATACTGAGCTAAGGTTTTAACTGGTTGCACATTATTTTCTTGTGTTCCTTAAAATGCTATACCTTACTGTCATAAATCAAATTCTTAACTCATTTATATAGTGTTTTGAGGTATGCAGTGTAAGATACATTTTTTCTATTTTATTGATGAAGAAACTGAGGCTAGCGAGGTTAGATTATGGTCATTCTCAAATAGCAAATAATGAGCCCACCCAAGTACTTTAAGCCAAATCACCTGACATCCAATATTTTTTTACCATATCATGCAGTTAATGATTATATCATGTCAATACAGTGACTTACCAAAGAAATGTAGAAATTTGAATTAATTATCAGAAATTTTACCTCATCAGTGGTACATATTCAGATATTTGGAAAATATTTTGTTGTTTGCAGCTTGAATTTGGTTATTACCTTGTTAAATTAAATATACATATGTGTCTTTTTACAAAAATGGTAAATAATAAAAGTTCACAGTTTCATATATAATCCCTTTACTTCCTTCTTTGAATATTAAAATTTGTTGATGATTAAGTTCACAATAAGTAAGAAATTTTTAAAATGCTTACTATTGTCTAACAAATTGAAATGAACCTTTCAGATTTTCACTAAATATTTTTTACTTTAAACTTGCAAAGCTATAACACACATACACATGAACGCATGCACACATGCACGCACATATGCTATCCTCCAAGGACTCACTTGGCAGCTAGGTGGCATAGTGGAGAGGGCACTGGGCCTGGAGTAAGGAAGTTCTGAGTTCAAATGTGACCTGGGACACTTTCTACCTGGGTGATCCCGGACAAATCACTTAATCCTATTTGCCTCAGTTTCCTCATCTGTACAATAATCTGGAGAAGGAAATGACAAACCATTCCAATATCTTCCCCAAGAAACTTTATGGCATCATGAAGACTCAGATACAACTGAATCAACTGAATACCACCATCACCAAGTATCTAGCTAGGCATTGTAGGAGATTAAAAAGTAATTATATGATTAGAACTGAAAGAGAACTTAAATATTATCTAACTAGGGTCTTAACATGGGGTCTCTATACTTCTATTTTTTTCTAAATTCATATTTCTTTTTTTTAAACCCTTACCTTTTGTCTTGGAGTCAATACTTTGTATTGGCTCCAAGGCAGAAGAGTGGTAAGGGTGGGCAATGGGGGTCAAGTGATTTGCCCAGGATCACACAGCTGGGAAGTGTCCGAGGCCAGATTTGAACCCAGGACCTCCCATCTCTAGATCTGGCTTTCAATCCACTGAGCCACCCAGCTGCCCCCCTAAAATCATATTTCAACATAATTGCATTCTTTTGTCAATCCCACTATTGCTTTCTGCATTTAAAACAAAAAAAAAATTTTTTTTGAGAACCATTTACTGTGATGAAAATAGTAGCATGTGCTCAGGCATACAAACTGAAGAAAAGACCCTATTAGAGAATAAATAGTGCTTTGAGAGAGCCAGGGTGATAAAGTACATTAGCATGATTCTTCAGCATTGTGAACAGTAAACAAGGCAACACCCTAGCACTAGAAAGAGAATTCCAGATTTTTACACTTAAAATAATCCCGAGAAGGGTTCATTTTGTCCCCAGACCTCACCAGATTGCTAAAGTGATTCATGACAAGAAAATTTTAAGAACTTCTAATTTAGTCTAACCCTTTCACTTTATGGTTGAGGACAGTGAGGGCCAGAGGGTTGAAATGACCATCCTAAGGGCATGCATTTATAATAATTATGAATAATAAGCATTTAATTGATTCAATTTCACCATCATGACAATCCTGTGAGTTGAGTATTTCAAGGAATTATTTTAGAAATAGGGAAATTTTGGAAAGAAGGAAACTTAACATTCAGGTTTGGTAATTCACTTATGGAAACAACTCATAGATATCAGAAGTTGATTTTGAATTCATGTCTTCTATTTTTTCTAATTAAAACCCTAATTATCCATCTTAAAATCAATTCTGTCTATAAGTTTCAAGGCAGAAGAGTGGTAAGGGCTAAACAATGGAGGTTTAGTGACTTGCCCAGGGTCATACAGGTATGAAACGTCTAAGGAGAGTTTTGAACCCAGAACTTCTCATTTTTAGGCCTGGCTCTCATTCTACTGAGTCATGTAGCTGCCCCCAGAACTCCTGTCTTCTTAGCTCCCCAAAGTAGCTCTATCCATTATAAAACTGGAATATAAACCCAATTCTTCTGATAGCATGTGTAGTATTCTTTTCACCATGTGAATATATATATATACACATATATATTTGCCTTTCCTTGCATCCCCAGTGCTTAGCATAGTACCTGGCATATAGAAAGCACTTAATAAATGTTTGTCAACTGAATAGAAAATGAATCTAATTATTTTTTCATCTATGTCTACTTTGAGTTGCCTGTTCATTTACCTTGCCTTCATTGATTGGTCAATTTAAATGAGTTATTCTGTTTCCCCTCTGAATTAAGTTTAACTGAATCAACCGTTATCACTAAGTAGTTCTGGTTTGATGATGAAATAATGTGTATATAGTTATGCCGTCTTATTTCCCAATGATGATCTCCATATCCAACTCAACTCCAACTGTTGAAATGACACTTGTCTTTCAAGATCTGGCTGAAATAACATTATCTCTAAGAAGTCTTAAATGAGGTAATATGACTACAATTGATAAAGCCAATATTGGACTTGGAATAAAAGATACGTAGATTCTAGTTCTGTTCCAGATACTCAATAGCTATGTGATTTTTAGCCTCAGTTATCCAAAATAAATTTATTATTTATTTTTATTTGATTAAAGTTCTTTCTAGTTTTAAATTCATAGTCCTATTATCCCCCTAGAATTGTTCTCTCCCTTATCCACATTTTCATAAAATTGCATTTGTAACTCTCTAATAGCACTTGATATTTTATATGATAGTTATTTGTTTATGTATGTTGTTTCCCCTACTATATTCTAAGCTTTATTTGAGAAGAGGGGGTCATATTCCATTTTTTCTTCATATCTCTCTTATTAACTAATTAATACATAAAACTTGAAGTGGTTTAATAATTACTTGTTGAATCAATGAATATTCTTTGTGTAACTGGGAATTTTGCTTCTTAAAACACTAAACAATTGTTTGATGTCAACAAAATCACCGAAAAGTACATCTGACTTGGAAAAAAAAAGCTTAGGGTGTCTTTTCTTCTTAACAGCTATAAAATTATGTCAATCTCAATACTCATTAATTTCTAACTTTATTTTTTTATTGTTCTTCAGTGTAATAGTGACTACGTGCCTGTGTGTGGTTCCAATGGGGATACCTATCAGAATGAGTGCTACTTGAGACAGGCGGCTTGCAAACAGCAGAGTGAAATACTTGTGGTGTCAGAAGGGTCGTGTGCCACAGGTATGTATAACCAAAAGTTGGATTGAAACTGTGAGTCATGAGGACATTTCTTGGTTTTCAGTTATGTTAACTACAAGTAAATAATTATGTATCTGTTTTGCGGAGACTGATTTATACATCTTTAATTCTTGTGTATGTGTTACTTTTTGAAAAATCTGGCAGAAACAAGAAATCTGTTATTGAGTTGTTGCTGGATTTTTAATACATATATTATACAGCATTTAATGCACTTCATACAGATGAGTAGAAATTACATGTAATTGGAAACCTGGATGGACTGGCCTGGCGCCAGATATACAGAAAGGGATTGCTACAGATCTTTTTTGTTGTTGTTGTTTAGAACAATAATAGCATTATGTCTACTGGAGGAAATGAAATACAAGGATTTGCATATTGTAGCAGCTTCTTAGGTTTGGGCTCTGAACTGAAGGTGTGACTTACTTGTCAAGCTTATACAATATGATTCACTTTTTGGCAGAATCTGTCGAAGGATATGCTGGTGATGGACATTATTTCTAAAGTCATCCGTCTTTCCTGAAATAGTTAACCTTGGAGGCTATAAACCATTTTTATTTATACTATCCCTGGCTTATAGAAAAGAAAATGAGCAGGAAAATCGACTTGATATGTGCTCGAGTTCTTCCTGATGTCTTTTTGTGTGTTCTCACTAGGAGTATAGGTGGAAAAGTTAACTTGAAAAAAAGAATGAGAAAGCCTTTGTTGTTGAAGGAAGTCTTTTAAACAGAAGCGTTTTTTTTTTTTTAGTTAAGATGAAGAAGTCAATAAAAAGTACATTAGAAAAAAATCTTGATATATGATATGACAGTGTCCTGTGATAGTTGCAGCTAATAGGAAATAAATGTGTTTCAGGAGAACTGTGCTATTTTCTGAGATATTGAGTGATCTGAGCATTTTCAAAGAAAAATAATAATGCTATGAAAATGGGCTTTGTCTAAGAATCAGTGTTATCAGAAGTATTGTCAGGAAAAGTCTTTTGCTATAGAAAAACTCATCTAAAATAGTAGATACTCCTACATCAAAGAATGGGTTTGTTTGTTTAAGGTGGAAAGTGGTATAGTGGCAAAGAAGGGAGGGAAGGTAGAAAATTCTCTTGTTTATTGTGCTATTTCTTAAGTTGCTCATCATTTGTATCTCTCTTTGATGATATGATACTGTGGAATGGCAGGAAAGAGTAATAACTATCATCAAAGTGAAGTTAGTATGAATAAATAGGATTGATCTCATCTCACGAATAATTCAACCTCTGATGGTTAAAAAAAGGGAAAAAAGTGTATTCTTCAAACTCTAAGCCAATACTCTTGGCTTCAATTTTAGGCAAGTTTTTGCAGTGTTTTATTAAAAGAGTGACTAGTGATCTAGAAAAAGAAGAACTAAAAATCAAGAGAGCTTTATCAAGAAAAGGTTGTAAAAGACAACTTCTCTTCCTTTCTTGATAAAGAATCTCAGAAGGATGCAGTAGCTATTATGCAAAGTATTTGACTAAGTCCTCAATCCTTGTGTACAATTGAGAAATGTAAGCTAGATATTAGTGCAGTTAGATATATTCAGAACTGCATGAAGGAAGGCAAAGAAAACTTCTATAAAATGATGCACAGTGAAGTCAAAATAAATAAATATATATGTACACACACACACACACACATATATATATATATAATGACAAGAAACAGTGTACATAATATCAAGATGGAATGTTAATTAACTCTAGTCACATATGAAGGACAATATTAGTACCATATTGTCAAAATTAAAGAATATACTCCTTTTCTTTTTTGTACCTCATAAGGCTTTATTTGGATGTTTGTTGGAAATGTTCTATTTTGAAAATCAAAATTCATTTTTTAAAAATCCAAAGCATATTCATGAAAGATTAAATGTCAACCTCAAGGGAGTTTTCCAATGGAGAGATTCCTGTATGGGTCTTTTGTTATTTAACATTTTTATTGATAAAAATCGGGAAATTTGGTTATCAAATTAGCAGGTGAAACGAAGGAAAGAGTCAATACACTGGACAAAAGTGATAATTTATAAAGATATCGGCAGGCCCTTTAATAGGACTAAGTGCCAATTCTTACATTTGAATACAAAAAAGAATCCACCTGACAAAAACAAGTTTGAAAAGGCATGACTAGATACTAGTTTCCCTTAAAGAAAAATCTGGTGTTTTTAGCATATTAGAAACTCAATATGAGTCAACAATGTCACAGTCAATTCAAATGAGCAAGCATTTAGTAAACACCTATTTATGTTCTAGGCCCTGTCCCAGGCACTAGGGATAATATCCAAAAATGAAGTAGCCTTTGTCCTTTAAAGATAAATAGAACATTGACTTAATGCTTAAAATGAGCCAGAAATGTTTCTAAGTGCTAGGAACATAAATACAATAAAGGAGCTTACATTCTATGGAAAGAAGCAGCATAAACACAGAGAAGGAAATATTTAATATATATGTATATATATATATATAAGATAAATAGAAAATAATTTCAGAGAGAGGACTAATAACTAGGAAAACCAGAAACTATTTCTTGTAGGAGGAATCTGTTGAGTTGAATCTTAATAAGAGTGGGTGGTTCCAGGAGAGAAAAGTAAAGAGGGAGAACATTCTGGACATTGAGTACAGCTTGGGGAAAAACACAGAGACATAAAATGGAATGTCATGTACAGAAATCAATAAACAGGCCATTCGTACAGATCAAAGAATAAGTCAAGGGGAATAACATGTAACCAATTTGGAAAGATGATTTTTATAGGGACATTTAGGATATAAATATATTTTATCCAAGAGGCACCAGGGAACCAATGAAACTTCTTAAGCAGGTGCCTGACATGATGGAACCTGTTTTTTAGGCTTATCAATTTAGTAGCAGCTTGGAGAACTTTGAAGAAGTGAGAGGGTAGATGCAAGGAAACCCCTTAAGAGGCTATTTCAGTAATCTAAGTGAGAAGTGATAAGGACCTGCATTAGAATGGTAGTGGTGTAAGTTGAGAAATGGGATGGGTGTGAGAAATCCTGCCAAGGTAGAATAAAGATTTGACATATGATTTAGTATTGGGAGGAGGGGTAAGTAAATGTCAAGAATGGAGGATGACTGCTAGATTTCCAGAGTGAGTCACTGGAAGACTGCTGGTGTCCTCAACAGAAATAACAAATGAAGGATGATTAGGGGAAAAGATGATCAAATTATGTTTTGGTCATACCGAGTTTTAAATGCCTATGGTACATCCAAATGAAGATGTTTAGCAGAGAATTAGAAATATAATACTAGGTTTCACAAATAAGATGGAGGTAAGAAATAAATATTTTGGAGTCCTCTTTATAGAAATAAGAGTAAAACCCAGGAGAAGTAGTATAGAGAGGCAACAGAGGAGGATCCAGGACAGAGCCCTAAGGTATGCCCATGAATTTTGGATCTTCATAAAGCATAATAATTAGAACTATCCAGCTTCCTCAGGAGATAATGAGTATCCCATCACTAGAAATTTTAAGCCATGACTGGATGACCATTTCTCTAATACCTTATAAAGTGGATTTTAGTCAATCAAGTAGGCTAGATGGCTTCTAAAGTTCTTCTAATTCTGGTTCTATAATGTGTTGGAGGTAAGGTTTGTAGTGAAATGAGCTGACTCCACTAGGTGTTCATTTGATAGTGGTGGTAGGTAGTGAGCCATCAGTGTTACTGAGTCATGGAGAGTAAATGTAATAAACCAATTTAGAAGGGAAGTCTGGGCAGCATTAGGTAACCTTCCTCAATTTTAGTGAGGTCACAGTGATCTGTAACCAAAAGGCTGTAAAGTTGAGACAGTCAGATCCAGAAGGTTAGATAACTTTATTGGATATAATGAGAGAATAATAAGAAATCAAGCTATCTAAAAAAATAAGTGAGTAAATAATTCAGTAGGATTAGAAAAAGAGGGGACCTCTGCTACCTGATTCCAGACAAAATAGCAAAGCAAGAGGCATTGAAATGGGCATATCAAATGGGCACAGAGCAGGTAGACAAGTCCTGGAATTGCATATGTGATCAGTCAAGTATCACTTCCCAGTTTGCTAAATTTGAAGCTGCCATTGGCATATGCATTTTCATTTCCATACTTTCTTCAAGTCTTAATACCTTGCTCCCTGATGTATTGATAATACTATGAAAATAAACACTTAGTCAGGTAGAAAATTTAATCACAATTGAGCAATCCATCCTTGGCTCATCCACACATCTAGACTTCCACAAGATTTAATTAGTAAATCAGTCTTGCAGAATGCATCTTCCATTGACTTGTAAATCTGAAGAGTTTTTGATCTGAATAATGATGGAGATACAAAAGTGACTTAGATTAACTAGGTCTGACTGTAAATAAATTGAGGTTCTGACTTTTGATATCCAAATGGAATCCCAATCTCAACTCTGTAAACTTGCTATTTATTTTCTAATTCTCTTTGACACTGGAAGGAGGCTGCAAGTTGTGATCCTGAGAAATATATAGCACTAGAAGATGAAACTTTCTATTTATTTTATAATATTGAATCTATAAAGAAATCTGACTTTGGATTGGGAAAAGTTTTTAATTAGAAAGGCCTGCTTGATGTCTCACATTTATTACTCTAATGGAAAGACAACATATGGGGGCCACAGTTGCAGCTAATTATTTACATATTACCATCCCCTTTTGGAATGTGAGCTCCCTGAAGACAGATGTTTTGTTGCTTTTCTTTGCATCCCTAACACTTAGATCAAGGCCTGACACATAGAACACTTTTCATAACTGCCTGTTGATTGAACATGGCTAGAGAACAGTTTGAGTGGGAAAAAATTAAAAAAAATATATATTAGAGTCTTAGTGGACTGCCAGAGCAGTGAGAAGCATCAGGGTGATATGATAGACCAAAAGGCTAGATAATACAATCTGAGACTGAACAGAGTCCAGAACTAAGGAGTTGAAAGTCCCACCGTTCTTTTTCACTTGCCACACTGCATGTGGAATATTATGAGCAATTTTGAGTGGACAAGTTTAGAAAAAGTATCAGTATTCAATGGCATGTCTAGAAGAGAGTAACCAAGATGATAGAGGGACTTGAACTTCTTTTATATGAAGATTTATAAAGGAAACTGAAAATATTTGGCACAGAGAAGAGAGTCGTGTGAAACATGGAAGTTGTCTTTAAGCAATGGAGAACTATCATGATAAAATGAGATTAGCCATCCAAAATTATCTCATAGGGATTGTCATTCATTCACTCCTTTTACATGTTTATTGTTTGTGACAGCCTAGAAATGAAGGACATTCTTGAAGTCTTTTATTTCTAGAGAGATACATTACCAATAAAAAGAAATAAGAAAGAACAGTGGATATGAGAGTCAGAGAATCTGATTTTGAAATCCCATTAATTAACACTTTGATGGTCTTGGAAAAGTCATTTAATTCCTGTGAGTTTTAGTTTCCTTATCTATAAAATCAGAATACTTTGTTAGTTGATTTCTAACCCATCAATCTTCCAGTTTTAAATACTACAAAATCATGATATATTTTTCATTCTTCTTTCACTTAACATAAGTGCTTTTTGGAAATTCTCTTGGTGTATTAAATTATTATTTTTAATATACTAGTAGTTTTTAAAATGTAGTAATATAAATATCCTTATTTGTTTTAAGCAAAAATAGAATAGAATACCATTCTAATAGTAATATACAAAACCATTATAATATGGCCTAGTTATTATGACAGAACTTGCAAATGAACTGTGGGCCATTCATTTTCCCTGTGATGAGTCATGTTCTTTGATAGAACCTAAAGTAAACATTAACAACAATAACCTTGAGAGGTAGTGCAGTTCCCTAGTGCCAAACTTTTAAGGGGGGGCAACT
Source organism: Gracilinanus agilis (assembly GCF_016433145.1). Classification (NCBI taxonomy): domain Eukaryota; kingdom Metazoa; phylum Chordata; class Mammalia; order Didelphimorphia; family Didelphidae; genus Gracilinanus; species Gracilinanus agilis. The sequence continues at coordinate 224,161,005 of NC_058132.1, forward strand.
GACAAAATGGTTTTTTTACATCAAAATAGTTGCCTTAAACTATAACTAGCAAAATGGAAGAATGACCAAAGGACATTTTTATAATGAAAAAGGAGGTACAAAAAGAGCTGAGAGGCAGAGAAGGAAAGTATGTCTCATTTCTTACCACAGAGGAACAGACAGACTCTTTGCAGGGACAACTTTGTAGCCTCAGGCATTCCTAACTCAAATAGGATATCAGAGGTAGAACATAAACTATAGTGAAAGTCTCCATTCCTCTCCAGGACCCAAATCTTCAGCACAGGGACTTGGGGGACTGACGGGGCAGAGAGTGGGGTTTGGTTATCTAGTGAATGCAGCTGGAAACACAGTTCCTAAGAATAAACAGCTTTGCTCAGGTATAATATAATGAAAGAAAAGAGGAGTAGAGAGACTGCTTCTCCCTGATGAATCGGGAAAACACAATTCTTAGTACAAAGGGGAGAACTGAGCATAGCATTATATTGACTTCATAAAAGAAAAAAGTGATTTCAGTTCCTTCAGTAGATATCATCTATAATTACTTACATTTTTGTGAAAAGTATTAGCAATTTAATATGAAGATATTCATTTTTTGAATGTTCCTTTCTTTGTATGCATCCAATTTGCAAGGATAGGAATACCAATTAAGTGTTTATGCTGCTATATTCCTTGGAGTGCTGCATCTGTGAAACTCACTGATTGTTACAAGCATCTCTTTTCACTGTAATTTTTATTTTCTGTTTAAAGCTGAATTTAACTTGATTAAAGGTAAGATAAAGAAAATTTTGCCCAGCAAATGTACCAGTTGAATCTGAAATCTGGATATACACTTACTTTTAAGAAATTAAATTTGATAAGAGTAAGAAAGAAAATATTAGTTTTCCTAAGGTATTTAAAATGAAGCATCAAGTTCATTTTGTTGTAAAATAAAGAATATAAATGGTCATAGTAGACATCTATATTTTACCTAGGTGGCATAACATGCTTAGCTCTTAGGATAGATATAAAATAAACAGAATGTGCATTTTGTATATTTATTTATTGTGCCCTTGTTTTTCAGATGCAGGATCAGGATCTGGAGATGGAGGTAGGAACTGTTTTATAAAAAGTCTGAAAAATTATGCATACATATTTATTAAGTGGGTGTGTTATGCCTTTCTTGTTTATAATCTCTGAAATGACAATCTGAATTTTTGGAAAGGATGGATATTATATGTCATTACTTAAGTAAATTTACATCTCATACTACTCCTTTTGTATTATTTGCTAAGAACTCTACTGTTTCTAATTCATTCAAATGTTTTAGAATCTATATACATTTTCTTTCTGGTGACCACTGGGCAGATTTTCAGTATTGATAAGTTTTCTGATATAAATTTCTAAAAAGTGATTGGTAATACCTCAGATAATTCTGAAGGAAGTTCTTGAAATATCATGTAAAAAATAATACAATCTATTCCTGATGGGAACCAATCAAGTAAACATTTTTGAATTTAACATGTTTCACTTAAAATATTTTCACTCGCAATTTGAAACTAAAGGATATTTTGCACATGATAAAAATGATGTGAAAAATATAAATTTTCTTTTCCAAAATTTAAGTAAATAAAAAATATATATTTTAATTGACTATCAAAATTTGAATTATTTTCTAAATTCATTTTGAATTTAGGAAACGTTCAGAATAAAACCAAGTTAAGGTAAAAGGCTTAAAAGTCAATTTGATATATACTAGTTGTCCAAACAAGATTTTATTTCCTGAACCTGTTTCAGAGCAACAACAAAAGAAAAAATTCCAAATAATTTCAAGTTAAAAGTAGAATTCGAGTTTGACAAAAGGCAAGTAGATGAGGACCATGGGGAGACTAGACAACTGCTTAGAAAGTGTATCTGTGAAGTAAATAAGATCTAATTGATGCATTGTACTTGAAAGGTCTACAGAACTGCCTTAAATAATCTAAGGCTTAATTGGCAACCTGAGCAGTAGCCTAAATAGAGCAACATATCATGTGAAATCAAAGTCAGTGCATAGTTTTTTCTGTAAAAGCTGTACTACTACAGAACTCTACTCAAAAGTGACTGTCACTAGAGCATGAAATGTAGTTTTGACATCAAATGAAATGCTATAGGACACAATCTTTCAATACCTCTAAGAAGATAAAGATTTTTGCTCCCTGATTAATATGCCACTCCTTAGAAAGTTCCCCTTGAGGTTTTGAAAACAGGAGCTGGAAGAACAAATGAAGTCATAAAAAATACATTCCTCTCATAGGTGTTTCACCATTAAAATGTTAAGAAATTGATCAATTTAGAAAATGTTCCCTGTGGAAGTTGTTTATATGCAAAATTCTGTATGTTTTCCAGCTGTTTGATTCTTGTGTAGACAACTCAAATTAAAGTACATTGTGTTGGCTTCATTCTACCATTTCTGCTGCAAAACCTGATCATTTTCTAAGATCCTTGTAATAAGAGACTTGTGAATCAAACATGTCACTGATGACCTCAGAATCTTGTTACCATCTTTTGAAAACTTCACTCGTCATTTATCCATTCCTACATTCCTCAATTTGTATATATCTCGTCATGCTTTTCTTCTTTTTTCTCCTTTTCATTTCTTTTCTCATTAAAAGCAGGTGGCTTATGGTTTTAACTCAATGATGTTACTACATTCAGGAAAATGTGAATTCAGTTACCATTTCTTGTCAGTTTCAACTTAGCTCATTGGTTTAAGAATTTTGTGCTTCTGTCTAAACAAAGTGTGACTTTTTCATAAACAATTTTCATATTAAATTCAGAAATTTGGAGTTTATAAGCAAGACTATTGAAATTTCAATGATAAATCACATTCTTTACTCCTTTTTCTTATTGTCTTATTTTTAGATTCTCTTCCATTCCACCCTTCTTAACTTCTTAGTTGGGAAATAAATGAATCAAAACAGTATTTTCAGAATATAGATATAGAACAAATATAGATACATAAATAGTTTCAGAGGCATATTTAAAGTGACTATTATCTCACTTGAAAATCATGGTAGAACATATGTACATATACCTCTGTAATGTGTATGAGTTTATATGTGTGCATGAATTTATGAGAATTTATGGGTGCTATTTTTGTGTGAAAAACTTTGTTTTTTAAAATACTTTATTACAAGATAGTCTTAAATAGACCATGAAGAATATTATAACCTAGAATGGAATAAACTTTAAAAAAAATCCAGTCTCATAGAGCACGAAACTTACTTTATTGAATACTTAAGGCTGCTGTATCCACTGCTGAGACAGTAGGTTTTTATCTGCCCTTTATTTGGGTCCATGTTTCTAGGACATTGAAACAGTTGGGTGTTATTATTGTGTTCCTTTCAGTTAATTGAGCATAATGAAATTAGTTGAGGCTGTTAAGTTATTTCTGTTGCCCCATAAATTAGATACTCTGATTGAACCAAAAGAAGCCCCTTCCCTACAGGGTTTTGGCAAAATTAGGGGTATCTGTGTACTTAGCTGAAGATGCAGATAACTAATACTATTTTAAGCACTTCATTGGTTTTAATTCAAAGCTAAAATAGTTACATCTAATCTAAGTGTGCATTTGTCTAAATGATAAAGATAATAAATTCCCTTGAGAAACAAATATATTGTTGGGTCAACCTGTGGTAAATACTCTAATTTAAACACAATTTTAACTTCAATCAGTTACTACCATTTCAGACTGGACCAGATGATTTGCTTAATTGTTAAAACCATCCCTGGTAAGAAAATATTTTTGTAATTCTGTGCATCTGAAGGGGAGTCTTTACTGTCATAGAAAAGGAAGTGAAAACTTTATAAATGCATATAAATATTTATGTACATATTCTATAGGGAATATCAAAATACAAAATATCTGAGTGGGGAGTATTAAAATTATTAATCTGTGTTTGTATACTATAGCATTATATACAATATAATACATATAATACATATGACATTACCTAAATATATTCAGACATGAATAGAATTTTCATGAAGCGATAATGTACTATAGATGTTTCAGATAAAACTCATGGATTGATGGTTCCAAATGTGGTACTTCCTTCCTTTGGATGAAAATAGAATTTCATTAGCACAAATGACACATACTGTATCATTTAGAAAATAAACTCCACTGTTTGTATTATGCCATTTTTAAATGGAAATTTCTTGTTTCAAACATTTTGCATCAAATAACCACTTATGTGCTGAATGAAAACATTCAGAATGTACTGCGATTAATTGTCCATTATGAGGTTAATTTTTTTTTACCCAGATGAAATATGACAGAACAGGGTAGCAAATTCAAAACAAATTTGGAAGATGCTTCAAAGAATAGGAGTTGTATTTCAAGAACATGTGTGATTGGATATTTGATGTTGTAAATAAGAATGGGGGTGGGTTTTCTGTGTGTGTGTGTGTGTGTGTGTGTGTGTGTGTGTGTGTGTGTGTGTGTGTAGGAAGAATAATAACATCTTATCCACCCACAGGCTTTCTTAGGCATCAGATACTGCAGTAGAAATTAGTATTAAAGTAGTATTACTGTTGAAAACCAGGGTTATGTGGGTGGCTGAAGGAAAACCCCACCTCTTTTCTCTCCCCACTTCTCAAAATTGTTCTAAAAAGAACAAAGCTTTGAATATCTTCCACTATGTGTTGTATTTTAAAGCTCCTGGATCGCCTGAAGCTTTATTGCATGCCCCAATAATTAAATAAATAAAATTAAAGGAAATCAGTATTTTAACCTTTTAATAATCATCCTCATGAAATGTCTTGATTACCTATTATGTGCACTGAATTATTGTAGTTGTAACAAAAGTTATTCACAATTTAATATTTGATATGATATTCATTTAGTTGTTTTAGCACAATTTACATAAAGAGAAAATAACAGGAACTGGGGAGTTTTCTAAAAGATAAAATTATGATGTTCATATTTTTGATATATGCATATAGTTCAAAATAAAAGGGAAGTAAATTTATTTAAGTAAATGAAGAGTAGTATTTGAGATAGGGAGAACTAAACTTTCCAGGCAAGTGAAATTATTTTCCAGAGAAAACTAGTCACTATATAGTGCTTTAAAATATACAGCTGCATTATGTGTTATGTTTTTTGTTTATTTAATGGCTTCTGAAATGCTATAATTTTAAAGTTTTACTTCATCTCTGTTACAACCATAATAAGGAGAACTGCTTTAAACTGTAACAGAAGCTAGTTATCATGGATTATAATATTGAGTAAATGTCTAAAATTTAGACAGTAACAAAAATAAGCAAACAAATAAGGGTATCTCTCCATAGTGATCTTGAAGAAATCTGACCTAGAGACAGAGAAACTGATGAGATCTTTTAAGCTGTCCACCATATAATGAAAATTATTAAAAATCTAATCACTACCTAGAAAATTAAAGTACCTCAAGACGTTAAATATTTCAGAATCAACAAAAAAATCAATATTTATTCTACAAATGTGCTAAAATAAGGCAAAACAATTCATTTTCATATTTTTCTTTCCTCCATAGTTTCTATTTTTATTTACCCTCCTTAGACAAATTAGTGCCCTGCCATCCTTGTGTTAGAGTAAGATTCTGGCAAACTTAAATAAAATGTAGGTACTCTCAAGCAGAAAGAAAAAAATGTGCCTAACCATGGTTTTTTTTTTCCCTATTGGGTCAGCAGTGCTGCTCAAGAGGCCTGCAATTGACAAGTAACTCATCAATTGCAAGTAGATTCAGCTATAATGCTGATTCAATGGGGAAATCCTACCAAGCGTACAAGATTTGAGATTCTCCAAGGGTGTATGTATATGCTTTGTCTTCTGCATTCCCATTGCTGAGATTTGCTGCTTTACTCAAGATGACCTTGCAGAGTTCTGAAAGTCAGATGAAGGCTGATCTAGCATTTTACAAGTTAGAATCCATCTCACCTTTTCTATAACAGAGAGAAATAGTATGTGGAGGGAGGAAGACACCTGAAGGAAGAATGAGGCACAAATGGAATGAAGAAAGTGAGAGAAAGATCAAAGAAATTTGGACAAGAAAAAAAATTAAATGGGAATGATGAAAAACAAAAGAAGAAAATATTTATTACTAATATGACTAGGGTTTTTTTGTTCAGTAATTACTTATTACCAAAAATTAAAAGTACTTTATTTGGTTTGTCTGAGGATACAGTAATAGCTAGTTCTATGTATTTCTAGTGCTCTTCTCACTTCGGACACTACCCTAATACAAGCCCTAATCATCTCACTCCTAGACAAATATAATAGCCTATTTGCTAGCTGGTCTCCAAGTCTGTCCTTGCTCCAGTCCATACTTCACTCAGCTGCCAAATTGATTTATCTATAGTACAGCTCTGACCTTTTTACACACATACCCCTGCTCCCCCTATGCACAAAGTATTGGCTCCCTATCACCTCCAGCATCAAATACAAAATCCACTATTTGGTGTTCAAAGCCCTTCATAACCTAGCCCCTACCTAACTTTACAATCTTTTTATATCTTAATCCTACATATTCTGCAATGTAGTGACACTGACCTTCTTGCTGTTCTTCATGCCATATCCTGACCTTGGAAATTTTCCGCTGCTGTTCCCCTTGCCTGGAATTCTCTCCTTCCTCATCTACACTTCTTTGCCACCTTAACTTCCTTTAATTCCCAGATAATTTCTCATTTTCTACAAGAAGCTTTCCTGGTCCCTTTAATGTTAGTACTTTACCTCTGAGAATATCTCCAATTTATTCTCTATGTAGTTTGTCTGTACCTAGTTATTTGCAAGCTGCCTTTCCCCAGTACACAATGAGAACCTTTATTTTGTATTGTTTTGTGTCCCCCACACTTGACAGAGTGGCTGGCACATAGCATTCACTTAGTAAATACTTACTGGGTGACTAGTTGGTGCTGGGTAACATAGAGAACTCTGCTTAGTAAAGTGGAATTTTGAAGCTTTTACCTGCCTCGTCTATAGTGATTTCTTTTTTTTAAAATTTGTTTTGTTTGTTACATTAAAGTTTTTAGTTATTTTTCTTCCTCCTTTCCCTTCCTGCTCTAGAGAAGGCATCATTTGGCAAAACAAAAATATATACATAAAACTACACTGATTCTTAGCAACAGTAGAATAAACACTCACTAGCTATAGATTTAGAAGTCATGAGTTCACATTTTTTTAATCTAATGTGACCTTGGGCAAATTGTTTAACTTCCCCATGTCTCAGTTTTCTCATATGTAAAATGAAGGGGATGAACTATATGGCCTCTGAGGTCCCTTTCACTTTTACATCTATAATCCTATGAGTCATTAACTTTATATTTTTTAAGTCTCTAACTTGCTTGCTGAGTGGTCACTGGACTCAGTGACCTCCTCAGTGGTTAATTTTCTTCATTAGGAAAGAGGAAATAATAATGCTAGTATTACAACAAATGTAATCATCTAATGCGAAGGCCCTTGAATACCTAAGAAGTTATTTGAATTGAATTTACAACTATTTTTAAACAAGTGAAGTTGGAAATGGAAAGAAATATAGTTTAATGTTGTTTTCAACTTTGTCACATCTAGTGACATCATTCCATGATATTAAAAGAAATGCTATCCTTATTCAAAAAATATTAGAAATGTTACTAACATCTAAATTTAAGGAGAACTTTATCAAAACAAAAATATGCTTTGTTGGAAGGAAAAAAGAGAGAGAAAGAAACAAAGAGACAGAGACAGAGAGAAAGGAAGGAAGGAAGGAAGGAAGGAAGGAAGGAAGGAAGAAAGGAAAGAAGGCATGTAGCAACTGTAAGTTTTTTCTCTTTGTTCTTATTATTCATTTTCTCTTCATTAGTATAGTTGGTTCAAGTTGACTTCCGCAAATTGAAAGACATGGAATACTTGAAGTAAGTTCAAAGGAGAACCAAAAAAGAAGTTCAAAGGTTCAGAAAGAAAAACCTTTGAGACAAGTCAAAGAAATCACAATTGTTTAGCCTGGCAAAGGGAAACCTGACAGTCAATTTAATAACCTTAAAATTGAATAAAATTTTTTTTCAGGGGATAGTGACCAGCAGGCCACATATGAAGAAATAGGAAGAAATTGCAGCCTGAGGGATGTTAGAAACAGGGAATAAATACTTTCCTGCCCAGTGATGGGTATTAAACATGATAACATTATGTGAGGAGATTAAAAAAGGCTCTTTCAAAGTAGAAAAGGTTTTAAATAATCTGCCATATAGGTATCCTAGAACACATAATTTCCTGGTTTATAATTATCAATATGGTTTCAAATAATAAAGGTGTGTATAGTTATATATATTTAATGACTTTTGGACCTGTATGAGTGGACATTTCTCTTGTTGGAAGTGAATTTTTGTGCATAAACATATATCTGCAGCCTTGTATGTTCTCGCTGTCAAATTTAGTTATTTTTAAAAAATAGATGCAAAATATGATTTATTTTCCTACTGTCCTAAGTGTATGCTGTCTTTAGCGACATTTGGTTTCTAGTGTATTCTTATTATATTATTTGGATTAATTCATGAATTAAAATACAGGAAAAAACAAGGAAAGAAGATTCATCACTAATGTTAGAGTTATGGCTCAATGAGTCAAATCAAAAGGATTGCTTCATCGTTTGTCAATTAGTGGAGTGGTTCTAAAAAATCTGAGCTTCTTATTTTTAAAACATGGTTTTGAAGGCTAACACAGGAAAATAATCAAATGTTTAAAAAATAGTCTTCCTGCTGTCAGGTGCTTTTTCTATATGTGGGTTATTTTCATCGCTGGATCCATTACTAATGAAACAAAAATTCCAAGCTTCATCTTTTTCCCTTCCATTTCATATTTTTTCCATTTGCCTCTTTCTTGCCTTCCCCTTATAGCAATCTTGTCTAGTTGGCATCTATTTCATTCTGTCACTGTTGTCCCTTTGTTACAGCTCACATGCAAAAGCACCCTGTGAATGTGATGGTTTTAGGATCCCTTATTTTGATTATTCCATCCTCATGCCAATTTGCAGGCAGAAACATAAAACAGTTCCCTTTCATTTGATTGGGCCTTTATCAATAGATTTTTAACTGAATATTCAAAGCCTCTCATAAAACTTGTTTGCACCTTCTGTGCACATGTTTACTCTACATTATATTTGTGTATGTGTATAAGACTCAGATATTCAAAGATAATTCTCCAACAAAGGGTTTATCCTCTAATAGATAAATGAAAATGGGAAGACTGGCCAAAGAGCATTCATTCCTTAGAGCATGCCAGAATATTTTTTTCCTGGTGGGTTATACAAAACATGTCCAAATTTCCCATCTAATCCAACCATGCGTAGGGGCTTGGTGAGCCTGCTTTTAGCCATGAGTGACTGGGGGACTAATGCTTTTCCATTCCTGACTTTTTGCAATTTTTTCTTTTTGATTATGTAAAAGGGAAGAGTGATATGAGCTACCTAGTGGGGAAAAGTCATCTACTGCCCCACCTCCACAACAAGAACCTTTCTCTATAACCACCGCCAGAAAACATCATATCCCTCTGCCCTTCATAACTTAAAGTAGGCTCACCTCTGGGAAGGATCTACATATAATCCATATGAATCCACCAATAAGGACAAACCTGAGCATTCCCAAATGAAAGGACCCTCATATACACAGTATATACATGCATAAATATAATACAAATTTAACATACAAATATAATATTCAAATGTGTATAAAAGGTGCAAAGGAATGCTATGAGAAACTTTGAATATTAATAAGAATTACAGTGACTCAATCAATGAACATGTGTTAAGTTCCTAGTATGCACTAGCTGTTGTGCTTGGTACTGGTGATATCTATTAAAAAATGAAACAATTGCTACTCCAAAAAAGAATTATTATTATTTTATAGAATTATCCTAGTGGAGAGTGGGAGATAGAAAATAATGACTCATAAGAATTATACAGAATAAATAGAAATAAATAAAACATAGTCACTAAGGGAAATCATTAGAAATTGGGGGATCAGGAATGATTTAGTATAGATGCAATTGCTTAAGCTACATCTTAAAGGAAGAGAAACATTCTGTGAAGTGAATATGAGAGAGGAAAGAACATTCCAAGGATAGGGGATGGTTAATACAATGGCTTAGAGATGGGATATGGAGTACAATGAAGTTCAAAGACAGATAATTTGGCTAACCTACTGACCTCCCTGGGAGTAGGTCATATACAATTAAGCTGGAAAAATCAGTTGGGGCCAGATTGTGAAGGGTTTTAAAAGCTAAATAGCACAACATGATAAACATATAATTATATATATATGTATATTTATACACACACACACACATACATATCCCCCCCTCTCTCTCTCAAATTATAAGTAAAATCAGGACAAATTGCGATATTGGATATCTTATAGTTTTTATAAATTAAAGAGATTCTGTTATTTAATGGAAGCTAATGGAATAATAATGACAATTAACTTTTATATAGCATTTACTATGTGCCAAGAATGGTACAAAGCACTTTAAAAATATTATTTCATTTGATCCTCACAACTCTAAGAGGAAAGAGGTTATTACTATCCCCATTTACAGGTAAGGAAACTGAGACAAAGGTTACATGAGTTTTTCAGGATCTCACAGCTAGTAAGTGTCTGAGGCAGGTTTTGAACTCAGTTCTTCCTGACTCCAAACCCAGGAATCTATCCATTGCATCAACTAGCTGCCCTAGATATGAACTACAACATATGTGAACATCTAACATATGGTATAAAAGCTATCCCTAAAAGTTATCTTTGGGACAGCTAAGTTGTTCAGTGGTTAGAGAACCATGCCTGGAGATGTGAGTCCTGGGTTCACATGTGGACTCAGGCACTTCCTAGCAGTATGAGCCTTGACAAGTCACTTAACCCCAATTACCTCATCCTTATCACTCTTCTGCCTTAGAATCTATGATTCTAAAATGGAAGTTACAGGTTTAAAAAAAAGTTATTGAGCCTACTGAAAGAGAAAAAAGCATGAGCCAAAAACTGTGTGAATATCTCTCTCTCTCTCTCTCTCTCTCTTTCTCTCTCTTTCTCTCTCTCTCTCCCTCCATCTATATTTATTATATATACATACACATGAAACATTGAGAAAGAAATTTAAAAGTAATATTATTCCCTGGACTCTTACACTTTTACTGTCCCTAGAATCCATACCATTTGTAGTAAAGTCAAATCTACTGTTTATATCCTAAGACAGATCTGTTTTATACTGAATTCTATCTGTAAATTATAGGTGGTGAATTCTAAATCACATCTTTGAGATGATGAGACTTATATTCTTACAGTTTGGGTAGATTTATGATTTCATTGATTTGGTTCTATCTCTACCAGTGTAGAATTCAAATTCTGCAAATGTCAGAACATCCTGCTTGATTCTCATTCATATTTTGCTCATCCATTAATCTATATACAGTAGCTATGTCATTGTACACAGTCCATGAACAAATGGTTTTATTCAAAGTTTACATAATTACTGATAAACCTTTGCATACAGAGATGCACATGAAATATTTTAGAAGAAAATTATTTCACCAATAATTATTCTTGAAAACATTATATTATAGACCCATGATTTGATATATGTTTTCATGTGTAGGGGATGGGGTGCTTCCTTTGTCGACACAGATCATAGTAGTACTTCTTTATCTTGGTCTTTGGGTAGCAGATTTGTCACCCTAAGGAGGATGTAGCAGTCAACCTCTTTGAACTTAGTGTGGTTGGTTCCATTCTGGAAGTCTTTCCAGTTTGCTAGGATCTATTACAATTAGCATAGCTTCAAGTGATCTAAACTATCCCTGAAAACAAGCAGGTCATAAAATTAAAACTAAACTAAAGCCAAAAAAAATCAAGCTTATGGAGAAGAACCTTTACTTTCAGTGCACTATTTATTTGGATTTGAAAAGAATCTGTATTGGACTTTGAATTTGTTATAGGTGCATACTTTCACTCTATTAGCCTATTGAAATATGAAACAAACAATATTTTGCTTATTCATTTATTCAATATGCATTAAGAATCTGAGGACAAAGATGTGGTATAGTAGAAAATAGAGTGCTGGCCACTGAGGCAGAAAGATCTATTCCTCTGTCACATACTGGCTGTGTGACCCTATGTAAATCTATGCCCCAGGAAACTCTCTGAGACTATAAATTTCAGAGAAAGTATCTGCTTACATTGGTAGGATAAGTTTCCTCATCTGGGAATTCCTTATACCAAACCCTATCCATCACACTGTTCTTGGCACTGGTGATAAAAAGGCAAAAAATGGAACCTTTTCCTCCTCTTAAGGATTTAATATTCTTATTAGGCAGAGGATTGAAATGGTACAAACTCTAATAAGTAAATACAAAATATATGAAAAAGAAAAGGTAGCCCTCAAGAAGGTGGATGAGGGGCATGAAATGAACTAAACCAATTATCCAAATGATTCTCTGTTCTAATTTTTAAAAACCCTAAAATATTTTTGTTGCAGCCTCCCCAAGAATACTGTTCCTAATGTTTTATTGAACTCATCCAAGCCTCTTTTCAAATGAGTCATTCCTTGGCCTTGAGTAACCTCACAATCACCTTTTTATGTACTTTATACCCATAAGAAGGCCCCTTTCTTAGACTAAATAACTCTAGCTCTTCTATTTGCCTTCATAGATCACATTATATCTCATTTATTCTTTTTTGCTCTTCCCTCTACCACTATGTGTGTTTTTCCAATGATGTGTTCTGAAAATGGATGCCATCATCATCAAAAACTATTTACTACATTAAGGTCTCAGGTGCAGTACATGTTATTGCTTGGATTTGCACAGTACCAAGTAAATAGACAGTCCTTGCCATACTTACTGATTCTAGTATTCATAAATTGGTTGACAGTCAGTCCTCTCACTTCTGCTTGTAGGGAAATGTTTGAGACATTTCATTGGCATTTGAGACATTTCATTGTTCCCTGAAAAGCTGAAATGTGAATTAAAACATGAAAAATGCTAACTCTAATAACAGTTCCAGTAGACAGTACATAGGAACCATTAAAATATTTTTGTTAACTTCTATATTTTATTTATTTATGTTTGTCCCTCATGACCATGGATAACCAAGCATTTTCTAATATTTTAATTAACATTTAATCAGTGATTAGTGAGTAATGAGTTTTCCCATACAATAATATGCCTGTTTTATAAGCCTACTTATAGTCAAGTTGATTTATGTTGTTTATCCTCCAATATGATTGCCTCAAATTGTTTTCCTTACTCTCCCACTTTGCTTGACCTGTTCTATTTTGGTTTGTTGGATTCTTGCCTGAGTCTAATATCTTTCATTTAGCCACAAAGGTATTAAATTTCACTTAGGTCAGGCCATTGCTCCAATTAATCTAAAACCATTTCAGATCTTTATCCTGCATTCCAAAGCATAGGCAATCCATGGTAGTTTGGTATCATCTGTAACCTGAAACAGTAAAATTTTAACTAGAGTGTAGTATTCTGGTTAATTTTATTTTGCATCTCAAGTCTTTCTGTTTTAAATTGTTTTAAAATGTTTAATCTCAGTAAACCATATTATAGTGAAAGTCAAAAAGAGATTATAGATTTTGTCCTCGGGATCATAATTTTGAAGTTTCTCACCACAAATTATTACTAAATCGGTACTATATATATCATAGAATATCAATACTGAATGAACCCCTTGAGATAATCTACTTCAAACCCTTCTTTGTAAAGTTGATGATACTGAGGTCCATAAAGGTAAAATGATTTCCTTAAAATAGTTTGTGAAAGTCTTCAACTAAAACATAGATCTTATTTCTGGTTCACTGAACTTTTTGCTACTGCACAACACTGTCTCTCCTAAGGTATAATGGGAAAGATATTATGTATATCCCATGATTTATGGCATGTTTTTATGAAAAAAATCTCTGATGTTACTTCATTTATTCTATGCTTCCTCTTTCTCCCATAAGGGTTAAAATACGGGTTTTGACAAAATAAGAGAGCAGTTTTTAATAATTTAAGTTTAATGAAATATAATAGAGTTGTAAATTAATATTATCCCTTTAAGCCAGAGAAAAGAAAACTTCTAGCACCTTTGGACAATTAACAAAATAGTTTAATTAAAATAGAGATAGTAAAAGAATATAGTATAATGAATATAGTAAAAGGAGAAAAATATAGGAAAGAGGTAGAGAAAGAAAATTTCCTAATGTCTATACTAGTTATCCTATAACTACCTATAATTACTACCTAAAACTATCTATATCTCCTGCTAATAACAACCATCCCACAAAGTTCCAACCCAATCCAGCCCAAACAAAACCAGGGTTTTTTAATCCAACCCTAATTAGGTCTGTCAATGAAGACTAGCCACCTTTCAACCCAGAAAAGTTCAAAAAGCCCTCTAAAAGCTAAAGCCAAACAGCCCTCTCGGTAAGCTCAGGACTGCCTTCATATTCTAGCAACTAAATGCCAACCACCAACCCAACTCACTTCTAACAGCCAACTTCCCCACAACAGCCAGCCCTGACTGTCAGCAACTCACCCCTTTTATCTCCCTTTTCTATCTCCCTTCCTCTCTCTATGGTTTCTCCTTCCTGTCTCTATGATTTCTATTTCTTATCACTGTGGGCTGATTAATTTCTACACATCTCTATGGTAAGAAGACCTATAGGTCCTCTGATAAATTTAAAAAAGGAATAAAGAATTCCTTTTTGTACTCCTAAAAGGAGAGTGGAAAGAGAACAATGCCATTTAAAATGCCAGACAGTTTCGTTTGTTTGCTTTTTGCTCATTAAGATTTTGCATGCAGGGAATATTCCATTCTGTAGCCTGAATTTTTTCCTAAATTATAAAGTTACTTTAGTCTTACCACAAAATCCAAGTGACACAATGAATAGTGTGCTGGGCTTGAAGTCAGAAAGACTCATCTTCCTGAGTTCAAATCTGGCTTTAGACATAGCTGTGTGAATCTGGGCAAGTCGTTTAATCCTGTTTGTCTTAGTTCCTTATTTGTAAAATGAACTGGTGAAGGAAATGGCAAACCACTCCATTATCTTTGCCAAGAAAATCCCAAATGGGGCCATGAAGAGTCAGACACAATTGAAGTCTAAACAACAACCACAGAATTACATTTAATATCTTCATCAACCTAGAAATTGTTATGTTGCGAGAACATGGCTTTTACAAAGTTAATTATTTTGAAGTTTTATATGTAGTTAATACAAACTATTGAGAAAATATAACTGAGGATAATAAAAACATATCCACATTTATAAGTACAGCCGTTTTTTATCAACACACAGGAAAAGGGGGAGAGAGGCATCATGAAGACTTATCAAGGCCATGAATTTAAATTTCATTAAATAAAAGGTGGGAGATTATGAATTTGGGGAAGTGATATGCTTCTCACTGTATCATATGAATTGTTTAGACTCATGAGGACTCTTAGAAGAAACCCACTACTGGAGGATGGCATATGATTGCCAAGAGACTGAGAGCAAAATAACTGCTGACAGTGCAACAATAGTGACTGATAACACAGTTCAAATTATAGAAGCATATGAGGACAGAAAAGGGAACTCTCTTTTCCCATTGTTAGTGCCATGGTTTTGAATCAATACTCAGGGATCCCAGGAGGGGAAGGAATGACACCAGGGATGCCACCAGGGCTTCCCCCAACAAAGAAATCAGCAGTGAAAGTCTGAGGATTCCCCAAGTGAAATTCAAGGGAACAGAGCCATCCCTACTCTCCTCCCCACTGACCTTATGTGAATTCCTGCTGACCTGATCCCTCCTCCCTGTGCTCAGTCTCATTGATTTCCCTTGTGTTCTTCAAACATTACTATAGAGAGCTCAGCACTCTGAGGTTAGTCATTGTGTTTGCTTTGATTCCAGTCAGGATTAGGGACATAAAAGCTTATCCTTTATGAAAAAAAATTTTTTTTAAAGTGAAGCCTGGGATGGAAAGATATGATAGAGGTGATGATGAGCAGGGCCTTTTGAAGGAAGGTGGCAATAAACAAAGAAGTATATACTAGAGATAGGCAAATGCCAAATGGGACCATTTGCAGGTTTTCAAATTTAGCCCACCTGTGCTCCTTTGCTTGTGCCATTCTTTACACCTAGAATGTCACCACTGTTATATCTCTTCCTTCTGAAATCATAGGTTCATGGAGCTAAATCTTCCAAAGCCAAATCCTCATAGGCTAAAGCTTTCATGAAGCTTTCCTTAATACCCCCAAATGATAATCATCTATTCTTCTTCTGATCTTTTATAATACTTTTTTGTACTATTCTGTTTTTACCATAATTATTCATCTGCTATTCTGATCTCTTTTTCTAAATTGTAAGGTCTTTAAAGGTATATATCATATCTGACTCATTACTGAGTGCCCAATATATAACAAGTACTAAATAATCATAGTATTGAATTTAAATAGCAAAGCATCAAATATGTAGAATATGTAATATAGTAAGGGGTTGAACTTTCTGGCTTGGGTTACAGACCATGAGGACCGATATGGGTTAGAATTATTGACATTATTTTAAGTATTAATGATACCATATTTGGTTATATTGGCCCCCTCAGGTAGATATTATATACATTTATACACACATATACAAATTAACAATATTGTAGGTATGTAGGATTTAGAGCTAAGAAAGACCTTAAAAATAGTATGATGTTTCCTCTTCATTTTAAAGATTAACAAATACAAGCCAGAGAGGGGAAACAACATATTCATGATCACAGCAGAATTAAGGAGTAGTTAAATGTTATTATTCTAAATTCAAAACTCTTTTCAAGACAAAGAACATGAAGGGAAATGCTTCCTCTGAGTGATTCCTCTCTAGTATAACTCCTACAACCAAATCTTGTTTGTTTTGGATTGTTTTCTGCTTTGAAATAGCAACTGATATTATGGGTAGAGGCTTTACTGAGTACAATTTTTCCTCTCAGAATAGATAAAAATTAAATTGAGACTAGACTATTTGTCATTAGAAAGTTCGAGAGATCTAGTCAAAATGATATTTAATAGTTATCCTTTGGTCCCCTGTCTCCTGATCTCTTTTTGTTATGTATCACTTCTTGGCTAGGGTAGAAGACTGACTATAAAGAGATGGGCTGATGCAGTCTTATATACACATACACACACAGTTGATGTCATAGAACCTAAGGATAAATGGTCAAAGGATATAAACAAGCAGCTTTCAGAGGAAAAAATAGAAATTATCTGTATTCATATGATATGCTTTAAATCACTATTGATTGGAAAAATACAAATTAGAACAACTCTGAGGTACCATCTCATACCTATCAGATTTGCTAATCTGACAGAAAAGGAAAATGACAAATGTTGGAGAGGATACAGGAAAATTAGGACACTAATACATTGTTGGTAGAGTTGTGAACTGATCCAATTGTTCTGGAAAGCAATTTGGAACTATGGCTAAAAGGGTATAAAACTGTGAATACTTTTTGTTCCAGTTATATCACTTCAAGGTCTTTATCCCAAATAGATCAATAAAAAAGAGATCTATATATGTAAAAATATTTGTGGCATCTATTTTTGTGGTGGCAAAGAATTGGAAATTAAGAGGATACCCATCTATTAAGGTAATAGCTGAGCAAGTTATGCTATATGTTTGTGATGGGATTTTATTTTTCTATATGAAATAATGAGCAGAATGTTTTCAGAAAATCCTGGGAAGACTTACATAAACTGATAGAAAGTGAAGTGAGCAGAACCAGGAGAACATTGTACACAGAAACAGCAATATTGTACAATGATCAAATGTGAATGGCTAATCTGTTCTCAGCATTCTCAGGATCCAAGACAATTCTGAAGGACCTAGGGTGAAAAATGCTAACCACCATTAGAGAAAGAACTGATAGAATTGAAATGCAAATTGAAGCATACTGTTTTTGTTGTTGTTTTTTACTTATCTTTACTTTCTATATTTTTTCTCTTTTTGTCTGTTTTCTTTCACAACATGACTTATATGAAAATACTTTTTGCCTGACTACACATGCAAAACCTTTTTTTTTTTTTGTCAAATTGCTTGACTTCCCAAAAAGGGGCTGGAGAAAGTGTGAGAGAGAATTTGGAACTCAGAAGTATAAACAATGAAGGTTAATGATTGTTATTATATGTGTTGGAAAAATTATTTTTCTTAAAATTCTCCCAAGTTTAAAAAACTTTGTTTTATAATATGTGAACACTTTTCTCCAGTGAATTTAAAGAGAGCAAACTAAAATGATCACACAAAGTAGCTGTATTCCTATAAGCTCTAAATAGCTTAGCCCTAAATTAATTTAAGCAGTTTGAGCCTCAAAAAGAAGCGAGCCAGAAGCTGTTTGTGAGAAAGAAGATTGGGAGAGAAGAGGGAATTTCCTATAACTAATCCTCTACATCAGCCACATAATTTGGAAAGAGAGCCATTGGACCAGTAGGAGACACTTCATCCAGCCGGAAGCAGAGGACAGACAGACCTAGAGATATTTGACATAGTGAGGAAGCAGCTTTAAGAAGCTTGAACTCTAATAGCACAGAAGAGAGTTAAAATTTGGATAAAAATAGATTCTGGAAACCCAGTTGAGTAACTTAACCAGCAAAGATGCTGCCAATGAGGAGCAGTGTGAGGAATTTAAGAGAAAGAACTTCTAAGTTCTTCAATACTTGGAGCTAAGTTGCTTTTACCTTCTCATGTATTACATATATATTCCTACCATTTTGAATCCATTCTTCATATGGATCCTGTAGTATTTGGGGTACAGCATATCCAGATTTTAGGTGGAAACTGTTTTGTAGTTGCTACAAATGTTGTGTCTATAATGTTTTGTAGGAGGTAAATGAAGTGAAAAAAAAAAATAAACTGTAAAGGTAAGAAGGTGTAAAGTTATGAAAAGCTTTAAATGCCAAAAAAATTTGTTTTTGATCTTGGAGAAATAGGGAGACCCTGGAACTCATGTATAGGATGGATTGGAATTGGGAGACTACTTAGGCTGCAATTGTAGTAGCCCAGGCAAAAGATATTAAGGGCTTGAACTAGGGTTGTCGTGTGATCATATAAGTAGATCCTCATAGAGTTTCTACCCTAGAATCTGAGAATAATAAATAGCTCCCCTTTGAGAGACCAATCCATGTATATGCAACTTGAGGGAGTAGTCTAGAAGGGATGCTATAGCTTGAAAGCATCTTCAAGGACATTTTTCATTCCTTAAACTTTAACAAGTAGCCACTGGAGAAATTGTCTATCCAGGACTCTCTTTTATTGGATAACTTAGTATGGATCCACTGCAGAAAAAATAATATTCTTTTTATTCCTCCTTTTTCAGACTAATTGAACATTTACTTTTCTTGTTTGTTTCCATTACTTGTTAGATCAACTTTTTTGAGACAACTTTTGCTTATTTGAATATTTATATGATGATTTTTGTTATATGACTATTCCTATAATGACTTTTGTAGCCAATATGAGCAGTACGGATCATTTAACCCTAGAATACTAGTGCCTACAAATTTACTCAAAGAATATTTTGAAACATCATCCATGCTCACTTGCTGTTCTTTTGAGTAAGCCTAACCCTTTTCTGTACTGTGACTTGAATTCAAACATCATATCTGAGATCCTTAGGGGTAGCAAGGATATTGGGTATTATTTGACAAGAAAATATAGGGTAAGAGATTACAAGTACTTGTCATCTTCTGGAGACTAGGAGGGATCTTTTTGTTATCCTCTTCTTTCCTCCTGCAGATTGGCCATGGGGATTTAAAGGGGAGTAATTTTGAAGGATATCTAGGTGGCAGAATAGATAGAGCACTGGGTCTGGAAGCAGGATGACATGAGTTCAAATCTGGCCGCAGACATTTACTAGCTGCGTGACCTTAGGTAAATCACTTGACTTTTTTTTGTCTCCATTTCCTCATCTATAAAATTAAATGGAGAAGGAAATGATGAACTATTCCATGATCTTTGCTAAGAAAATAATAAATGGAATCACAAAGAGTTAGACACAACTGAACAACAAAAGCAAAAGAACCAATTTTGAAAGACCAGTAGGAGATGCAGAATTTAGTAGATTGCTTGACCCACTCCAGACAGATATGGATACAGATTGAGAGTCTCCCAAGAGAGCACCTTCAAAGAGAGCATGACTTCTTGAAGTGGAGAAAAATGTTAGATTATGAAGAGTAGCAGAAACTGGAAACCCAAAAAAGAAATCAACTCAACAGAAAAAACTAGAAGGGGAGCACCACAGAGGCTCTATGAAGAGTACTGGTACAACCTTCCAGTCATTCACATATCATCTCTTTTTTCTCATCTTCTTCATAAATAATGTATATTTCATAAGAATCTTCTGGAAGACTTTTCAGGAAGACAAATTATGGGGGAAATGTTAGGAAACAGGGATTTTGATTAATTTTAGGAACATAGACATATCTAAAAGGGACCTCAATATATGTGTTTATACGTGTATGTATGTATATGTATATATATGTATATATATACACACACACACATACATATATGTATGTGTATGTGTGTGATGGAATTTGAATCACTGTACTCTGACTCTAAAGCCATTGATCTTCCTCTCTACCATACTGGTGATATAGCTCTATGTGGGTCTTTTTTTAAAAAGTAAATTGGGAAGCTAGAACAAAACCTTAAAATTATTCTTTAATAACAGAAGCAAGATATTTACACAATTAGCTACCAAATCAAATTTTGGAGAATATCATTATCAAAATACTTTGGAGGGTGGGAGGAGACAGGAAACTTTGGAAGTAAGAATGGCAAATGGAGCAGGCAAGTATAGACATTTGTAAACGACTGTCATAGTAAGACTCAAATTCAGAATCAGTTAGTTATTCCCATAGCAATCTTTTTTTAAACAACCCCCTAGCAGTTTCCAGTGAGATTTAAAACTCACTAGGTTCAGAGTTTTTGCTCCTAACTAGATTTTCAACTCTGTAAATAGATATCTGAGAATTAAAAAGTGATTGTTCTGACAAGTCTAGCACAAAGTATTTATCAGCAGTGCTAAGGGGGCACTCCTTCTGTCAAAGGTGCCAGTTATTGTACCTATGGGACAAAGGCATGAGGCAGAAAAATGCATTAGTTATATGATGTTCCCCAAGGCTTTGGGGCCCCAGAAGGAAAAAGAATTGATGGAAAAATACTCTGGATTTTTCTTTTAGCCTATGGTATTAAGACTTTTAGCTGCAGATAAGTCGTTAAAGGATTATCATTGTTAATGAAAAAATAGCGTATAATAGCAGACCCTAATATTCATAGAGCATTTCCTCAGAAAATAAATAAATCTAGTTAAGTGTTGAAAATAATGTGTAATTTCTCGTGAGTTTGTCAGTAAAATCTAGCCATTTGTTCTAATGTAAGAATTTAAAAATAAAAATAAAATTTGTTTCTGACATTTTAGCATAAATTAATAGTTATTGATGAGGTTGAGTAGAGATTTTATCTTGAACTTGTAAGACTCAACATAAATATAGGTTTACTGTGAAGAAACAGCAGTGCATAAAGAATATTTTTCCTTCTTTAAATCAGTCCACATATTAGAAATATGATATTTAGCTTAAGTGTTTTTCTCTGATTTTTAATGATGAAGCCTAAGCTCACCCAAAGGGTAATGGAGATATGTGTGGTGGTTGTGAGTAGGTCACGTCAGATTACAAATGTAGAATTCTTTAGGAGAATCTGTATAAAAACTCATCAGAAGAATGTTTAACAAAAAGAAAAAAAAGACAAGCAGATCATGAAGCAAAAGCAAATGATAATTGATGGATGGTTCAAAAAAAAAAAAGGCAGAAGATAATTGGTGGATGGTCCTTTATTTGGTATGTTCATAATCTCTAGAGACTGAAGGGGAGTACCCAGCATGTTGGATGACCCTCCCTAATGAATCCATGGAAGATTGTTGACAAGTCACACAGAACTGGTTTTATATAAATTAAAGGAATACCCTTATCAATGAGATGATTTGTTTGTTTGATATGAATGATTAGGTAGATTTATAGGGTTCTGGTTTTTTTTTTTGTTTTTTTTTTTAAACCCTTGTACTTCGGTGTATTGTCTCATAGGTGGAAGATTGGTAAGGGTGGGCAATGGGGATCAAGTGACTTGCCCAGGGTCACACGGCTGGGAAGTGGCTGAGGCCGGGTTTGAACCTAGGACCTCCTGTCTCTAGGCCTGACTCTCACTCCACTGAGCTACCCAGCTGCCCAGGGTTCTGGTTTTTAAGATTAACAGCCTTTCAACAGTCTTGTATGTATAGGTTTTCAATTAACCAACATGAATTAGCTTAAGCTTTATTTGCATTAAATTTAATGATTGGTGAGGCAGTAAAAGGTAAAATACAAAAATAGGCAATTCTGTAATTTGGGCCCCAAATGACTTTCCATATTTATATACTATGTAAAATATGTAACAGATTGTGATAACAGAATCAGATATAATCAAATTGCCATCTTACAAATATAGCAACTATCATGAACCAACAGTTCTCTTTTGCTGACTCAAGAGTGGGAGTCCTATTTCCTTCTTTATGTTTCCTGTGACAGTTTATCCCTTCTGTTAATGGCAACAACTTTGTAACAACTCTGTGTCTTTGTCAATGTGAATATCTATATAAAATGAAGCTTTTTTACCTGGGTTTGCCATTGATTTCCTAAAATGGGATTTTTCTCTCCAGAGATAACTAATTTGAATGGCTTGAGAAATAAAAACTACTTCTGTAAATTCTAGGGTTTTTTTTAATTCCCAGCTCAGCTGATGAGAAGTAACTTTCAAATGCTTTCAAATCGAACATCCCAGAATAGACTTGGTTCAGCCTCCATGCAGTAGCTTCTCATTTTCCTTTATTTCTCCCAAGCCTGTGGCTTTCCCCACAGTGCCATTGGAAAAAATCAGCTCTCAATATGTAAGCTTCTCTACAATTAATCTGTCCTTGTTGCTGCACCAGTGCTTTAAGCCAGGAACAGAAAGCATGAGCATCTTTAGAGTGACAACAATTAACATGCTCTCTGGTCCTGGGTGTGTATGTCTAAAAGGGCACTGCCAATCACTTTCCAACATGTTTTTGCATTATTTTTCTCTGAGATCACCACTCTGAGCACCCAGAAATACCATTTGATTAGGTTTTGTGGTGGTGTTTTTTGCACAAAGATTCAGTTCTCTTTTACCTGTTGCTACAAAAACTCAATGCTCATAGAAGAATCACGACGAGGGAATATTGTCATACCAGTAGAGGGAGCTCAGATAATGTATATTTTGCTTGTCCTATAGAGATGTTGATAGCTATGGAATATTGCTATGCAGTGGCAGAGGTTTCTGGACACTAAAGCAAAGAAGGATGAAGATGAGGAATATAGGTTCTATTTCCATCCACTGACAAGACTAAAGGAAATTTTTGTTTCGATTCTTACTTATTCTCAACACCTTGGAAAGCCAGAATCTTGAGTGATTAGGCTATTCTAGGCATCAGAGTTCACAAATTTACTAAGTAGTAATACTTTAACTGCCAGATTTTTTAAATTTTAGCTTTTTTGTTTAATGGAAATCTTTCCAGAATCTAGTGTACACTTCTCTGTCTTCTTAAACAAAATTCACTGAATATAAGTTAATTTTATTTTTCTGCCTAATGATTCAAGATCATCATTACATATAACAATCATTGTGTTGTTCTAAAGCATATACTTAATAGTCAATAAACATTTATTAAGAGCTTACTATGGACCAAGCACTGAACTAAGGCCTGAAGATAAAAATGTGAAAAAAAAGAGAGACAGTTCCAGCATTCAAGGAGCTTATACTCCAAGGTGGGAAGAGAACATACAAAAGGAAGGTGAAAAGCAGGGATGAAGGATGGAAAGGAGAAAGGATGCAATACAAGGGTAGAGGGGTGAAATCAGTCCAATAAGGCTCAAAATAGCACAACCACATGAAAAATAAGGAGAGATCTGAGCTGAGTTCTCTCCTTAAATGGAGATTTAGAGTTCATAGCCTCACTCTCCAATCATAGATCTAGAGGGGAATGATGAAGTAGAGCCCCAAGGCTGATGAGATCTTATAGCATGCTGAGGTTATTTCAATAATGAGCTCCCTAAGTCATGGAGAAGAAGTTAGAAATGTACATAGGACCTAATTTTAAAAAAAATTCACTGATCCAGGAAAAGATGTAGATGAAATTCTTCTTAAAAGTTCAGGGAATATAGAGGAATAGTTTGTACCTTGGATGACAGAGTTAGGATCTAAAAATAGCTTAAAATGGTGGACTAAGTATAATAAGAGAAAGAATAAAGATAACTGTTAAATTATGTACTTCATTTATAAAAAAAAAATCACCAGACTTACTAGACAGCAAAGACTTGGCTAGACAAGCCCTCCTGTGAAAAATTTTGAGGAGAAGGGAAACTGCAAGTTCAGTGTTACTCAGGCTGAATTCAGAGATATAGCATGAGAACAAGGGAATTCCTACTCCTATTATCTTTTCTCCTGGTTAGATCATATCAGAAATACCATTTTCAGCTCTGGGCACCAGTTCTGAAAATGATATAGCAACATGGCTATAGTGAATAAAGTTCTAGGCTAGGGATCAGGAAGACCTGCCTACTTCCATCACTTATGGATTCTATGAACTAGGACAAATGGCAAGATTTTGGATACTTCATTTCTTCATTCAAAATATTGATAATATAACAGCTATCTCACAGGGTTATTGTAAAGATCAGATAAGTTAATTTATGTCAAGTGCTTTGCAAGCTTTAAATATGAGGTTTTATTTATCAGCATCTTGTTCTCATCTTTTTGATTGAGCTCGGATACAAATGATCCTGAGATATTATTGTCCTGCTTTTGTTCTACTATAACTGATGTTTTATGAATTATTGTACAAGTGGATAAAATAACTATTATTTTTGAGATTGAACAAAAATTTTAGCATGTGAGGTCATCCTCTTTTGGCTCCCTGAAAGCCTCTGTTAGTACATGTCTAGTCAAAAAAAAGGACAATAGTGTAATATCCTGCTAAATCTCTATATTTTAAAAGATGCTCATCTATGTAGGTTGCAGATTATGAATGTTTGGTATGGTAATATCTATTAAATTTTTTTCTTAAAATTTTAAGGATGAATGTTATATCCTGGTTATTATTGGCAAATATTTATTTAGTTTGTGATAATGGTCAATTTTCAGTATACTTTGTTCATTAAGTTTTTGAGGATATTTTGAGATATGTTTATAATTTTTATAGTCTTCTAGTCTAGGAGAGATATCAAATTTCTTATACATCTTTCTAGATCTACCAGGACATATTTGCTAAGTATTCAATAGCTACTAGATTTTTGTAGCCTGAAGTGATACATTCCATAGTTTCTTTCATTTCCTTAGATAATCTTCATTGATCACAAAGTGTAGGTCTTTTAAAGATAACCTTTCTGTAATATCCGGCAGGAGTGACCTGGTCCTAAATTGATTTTTTAAATCCCTCCATTTCCCCCAACAAGGCTCCTGTTTCTGTTCTTCTTTGTTGACATTGATGGTTGAGTTCATCTGTATGTCACCTTTTGAGGGTCTTTTTATTACATTATTAGATCCTGTTTCAAAAATTCTATCTGGTGGAAACCCACTTTTGGTTACATTTGTCGAATCATCTCTGATTTCTTCATCTCCTGATACTCCATCTCCCACCTCTCCATTTTCCTAAGCTGAGTGGGAAGTACTCCTTGCTCATATGTAACACTCTCTTCCTTCAAGCTTCAACTTGGAAGTCCCCCTTCCTCCACAAAGTCTTTCTTGATGCCCCATAGTTAATGCTTTCACTTTCCAAAGTTTTTGTACTATGCTTGTTTGTGTGCACACTGATTTCCCCAAACCCTATAGAATGTAAGCTCCTCAACGACAGGCACTATTTGTCTCCCTAGCTACCAGTATAGTGCCTTGAACATGAAGATAAGGACTAGACCTTTAAATTCATTGGCATAGGAGATTCCTAACAATGCAGGTGGCACCTCTCCTGTAGCCTCTAGCCCCAGAGAGTTGTCTATAGTCCTAAAAGGTTAAGTATCTAGTCACATAGTCAATAAATGCCCTAGTCAGAATTTGAACCTGGGTCTCCCTGACTTCGAGGACAACCATGCTACTTCACATGCCTTCAGTATAATAGACATTTAAATAAATATTAGTTGGATTGAATTGCCAGCTCACTTTTCTTTCATTATATCACTGATTCTTAATTAGGTTGGAAAGAACAGCATCCCTTACCATCTTAGAATTTCTTCTCTGGTGTATGAGGAAAAGATTTACTACAAAGTCTACAAATTCTTTGACTTTATCAGAAGACAAAATAATATGCTTGGGAAACATGGACACCTGACTTGAATTTTCCTTTTGTTTTCAAATTTGAACAGAATTCTAGACCCAAGCAAAATTTAACCTGCATATTTAATGTTATTTTGCATTTGAAAAGGCTGCACAGTAACAATATGAGGGATCATCTTTTTCATGAGATTTCTACTAAACTAACGAATCATTCTGAATGATACTCTTATCAGGATTAGCAGGCAGAAACACAATAAACCTTTGCCACATACTATTCTTGCTATCTCCCCAAATCTCCTAAAACTTATAATTGCCTAAAATATTACCATGAGTAATAATGGTTCAAAAGCTAGTAAAACCTGGGTATTACCCAATTGTACACTAAGAGACTTATGAGATCTAAAACTCTTTACTGTCCCACCTAGCAGTGCCTTTCCTCACCTCCACTGTTACCCCCAACATACATATACAGGTACATGCTTACAGTGCAAACACATACATGCACATATAAGCTGCACAGCTCTTCTGCTTTTTCTAAAAAAAAAAACTCTTACTTTCTGTCTTAATATCAAATCAAAGACAGAAAAGCAGTAAGGGCTAGGCAATTGGGGTTAAGTGACTTGTCCAGTATCACACAGCTAGAAAGTATCAAAGGTCAGGTTTGAAGCCAGGTCTTCCCAACTCTAGGCCTGGTGCTCTTCTGTTTTAAAAGTAATATGGTAAGGAAATCAAGTAATATGGTGGGGAAAAAGTAATATGATGAACTGGAAAGGAGTCAGAAACTTGAAGTCAGAAAAATCTGGGTCAAATCCCACATCAGATATTAGCTGACCTTGGGCAAGTGACTTAATTTTTCTAAGACTCAGTTTCTCATCTGTAAAATGAAGAAGATGGTCTCTAAATTTATTATTGATTGCTTGGTTTCTTTTTGCCATGAGATGGCCTACTGCTTACCAGTTTAGTTATTGATGTTCACACTAATCACTGATCTGTCATCCCCATCCCTCAACTTCTCTTTTGTGCCTTCAATCTCCTGTCACTCCTCCCATACTTGCATACAAAGAGAAGAAGCTTTTTAAGAGTATTCCTTCACTTCCATTTGGTAGCCTGGAACTGAGAGCTATGCTTGAGATTCATAATTAAGATTGTAATTATCTTTACAGCTCCCCCATACCTAATATATTGGTTTGTACATGTTTATTGAATGTAGAAAGAAAGAGAAAGAGGAAGGAAGGAAGGAAGGGAGGAAGGAAGAAAGAAAGGGAGGGAGGGAGGGAGGAAGACAGTCTATAATATTGTGTGATCTTTAGGTTTGGGGATTCTTTAAAGCTCTGTCATTTTGGTTTTGGGTGCTAAAGAATTGCCTCTATGGATCCAAGGAGATGGGGGACAGTTGTTTATGGGTTTTACTTTATTTTGTTTTATTTTGGTACTTTCAGGTGCAGAGCTATTCTGAAAGACTGGGATCCAAGGAGCAAAGGTTTTACTGTTGTTTTTAGTGATTCTTTTAAGATGTAGGATTTGATCATCTTTCTCTAGGGCACTGAGAGAAATGTATACATTGTAAAACTTTATTTAGCATCGTGCATAATGTTTGTTCTAAGCTACAAAATAATCACAATGCATGACACTAAAGCAGTTCACTTTTGTGAATCATAATTCAGAGTACCCAGCTGAAGTCTGACCCTACCTTTCTTTATGAAACCTATTCATTACTCTTTAAATGTTCCACCCTTTACTCCACACGTGAGATTCTTGCAAGATCTTCTCAAAATAACAGAAATCTTTTCAACTAAGTTTTAGTTATCATCAACTGTACAACACAAAGGAAAAAAAAACACAGAAGACGTGTGTGCTGAGGATTATGGATTCAGCCACTGAACAAACTTCCCCAGTCTCTGCATCTGGAGGAAATATAAAGATGCCTTTTTTGATCACTGACATCATAAACTACTTCCTATACCACCCTCCCTCAATTGCAAATATCTGCTCTATTCCCTATTTGCTCTTGTCTCAGTCATCTCAGTCCCTCTTGCTTAATTTAATTTAGAAATATAGTTTTCACTGATGTTCTAAGGCCATCTCAGTTCCTTTGACCATTTTCCTTAACAAAGAGTCAGAAAATTGTGGATCTTCTTATTTCAATTGGGTCACTCACAGTTTAAAAGCCACCTCAGGTGTACTTTCATGAGAATAACTTGCTTGTCATCTGAAAGAATCATTGAATCCCCAAAACGTTAGTGTATTCCCTTTAAAACATTAAGATGAGGGAGCAGTGGCTCAGTGTATAGGGAGCCAGACCCAGAGATAGGAGATGCTGGGTTCAAATATGGCCTCAGACACTTCCTAACTGGGACTTACCCCCATTGCCTAGCCCCTTACCAGTCTTCTACTTCGAAACCAATACATGGTGTTGACTCTAAGATGGAAGTTAAGGGCTGAACTTTAACAGTAGCCAGTATATTTGAGTATCAACTGCCTTCTGTTTTGAAGAAAATAAAATTTCTTCCCTTAACCATACAAGTTTCAGATAAATAATAGAAATCAGTGTCATACATTAAGACCAGGATGTTAGACACCAGGAAAATTTCCATAATATAATAACTACCATATGGAAGCCCTCATTGATTATTTAGGAAATTATCAAGACCATCTCAGTTTGAGCCTATCATGTAGGCTGTAGTTTGGAGTTCCCACACCCAGGAGAATAACCTCAATATAAATAACCTAAAGACCATCACTGAAACAGAGCTCCCAAATTGGACCATGGGGAGATTTTCCCCCTGTTTCTGAGATTCGGTTTCCTCACATATAATTTGACAAGACTGGATTAGACTATTTCTAAATTCCCTTCCAGCTCTAAAATTCTGATTCTAAAAGATCTATGTAACTCTAAGAAATGATTTAAAATGCTTAGAAAGGAAAGCCATTTCACTCCATAGAAATGAATTATTGTGCATCATAAAGGTGAAAGAACATTTTAAGCGTGATTATAACTGCAAGTTCAGACTCAGTTTTGAGAAGTGTAATTTTGGTGTTTTTTTTAAACTGCTACTCAGCATATTTCTGTCATCTGCTAAGATTCATGACTTACAATGTATCAAATTTATAAATCGAAAGCTTATTCTTAAAGTTACCATATTTTACTTTTAAAATAAATAAAAAGCCATTATTATGAATACTAATAATGAACACCCTATTTATTGCTATATGACTTTGGGGAGTACAATAATTGACTTTAATTAAAGATATAAAATTTAAAAGATCATGTATCAGCAATAAAATTTTCAAAGAAACAATAAAAAATGATGAAAGAAAAAATGTAAGACAATGTTCAGAAGTTCTCAGATCAGCAGAGAGCAGGGAAGAGAACGAAAGGCAAGACAGGTTTCAAAGACAGATTCCTACATATGATCTGGCAAACAGTTTAAAGTGATTTCTTTTTGTATTTGGTCTGTGGTGCCATTATAACCATTTTTAACTCCAACACAGCTGAGTAAAGGGACAAATAGTCATGTTGTGAAAAAAATGAAGGGAAAGTCTCAGAAAGGAAAAATAAAAAGCCAACAGAGATATACAAAATCATGTACTCAGGAGCTTCCAGTGTAGTTAACAAGACCAATAAAGAGTCAGTTGACTGGCAGTTCAACAAAAAATAGGCACAGGATCTAGCAGGCAAGATAAAAAATAACTGAGGAGCAAGAGACAAAACAGAGAAAGAGAACTGTAGACCAATATCCCTAATGAACCTCAATGAAAACTTGTTAAATAAATTATTAACAAAGAGGTTGCAATAGGATATTTTAAAAAGTATGTGTCATGATTAGGTTGAATTTATACTAAGAAAGTAGGGTTAGTTCAATATAAATAACCTATGGCAGCAAATAGATTGTATCAATAACAAAAATAATAAAAATCACATTATATCAGAAGACACTTAAAAGGCTTTTGTAAATATACAGTACCCATTCATGTTAAAAATTACTAGAAAAATAAGAATAAATGCACTTTTCCTTTTCTAAGTAATCTTTTGTTTTTTCCAATTACATATAAAACTATTTAAAACTTAATTTAAAATTTTAATTTCCAACTTCTCTTCCTCTTCTCCTTTCTCCCTTAGATAACAAGCAATTTGATATTAGTTATATATGTGCAGTCATGCAAAATATATCTCCGTTATCAGTCGTGTTTTCAATTTTTTGTTAATATTCTAAGTAGTACCTTTCAAAAACTTGGTTTGAAAAAGGCTAGAGACTTTTCCAGTAAGATTAAGGTAAAGCAACGCTGTCTACTATCAAGCACTGTTATTTGATAAAATTCTAGCAAAACTAGCCAGATAGCACTATGACAAGAAAAATAATCTAAGGAACAAAGTATAGGAAAAGCATATACAAAAGTATTGCTTTTGCAGATGATAAGATACAGAAAGCTCAAAATTAAAAATTAATTGAAATGATAATTTCTACAAAGTGGCAAGTTATGAAGGAAAATCCATATAAATCAATAGTTTTTTTTTTTTGTATATTACTAGAAATCCCAAGAAGAAGAATCTAACAACACCCACCCAGGAAATATAAGGAATACAATTACAAACTGCCCTTTACAGAAATAAAAGTAAACCTAAATAAAAAATTGGAGAAATATTAACTGCAAACGGGTAGACTGCACCATTAAGATGGAAATGAAGTCTAGATTATTTTATTATTTCAGTGCTTTACAAAACAAACCACCATAGAAATATTTTATAGAAGTAGAAAATAATAAAATTAATTTAAAGGAACAAAATTCAAGAATATCAAGAGATATGATAGATAGATAGATAGATAGATAGATAGATAGAATTTAACCTCTAGAAATTCTAGAAAAATAGTTTTTAAAAACTTAAAGTAATTTAACATGTAAACACATCCTTTGTTATTTGTACTTATTGGTTAGAAATTATGGTACCTTTCTACATAAGCCAATTTTCCCATGCCATGGATAAATTCCATTGGCTTTCTACAACTGAAAACCTTTCAGATGGATAGAATTATGAGAAAAAATTGTCAAATGAAGACTTCTTATATGAGATCTAACTTTTAATGGTAAGCTAGACTCCAAACTATCTTCACATTTATGAAGTTCAGAGATACTAAATCTATAAGGATAATTAATGGTAGAATAACTTTGAAACCATCAAAGCCAAAACCTTATACACCATCTCCATCTAGTGGCTGTTTTGTTGCTACTGTTCTGTGGCCTGATCTTGAGGGCAGCCACAAAATTGGTCTCTAATTAGGGGATGCCACTAATTCTCTTGCTTGCCATCTTTATATAGAGAGTAGTAGTACAGATGATAATATTAGTGTAGAAACTAACTTGCATGGCCATCACCAGTCAAAAGGGATATTTTCTGTCCCCTAAGGCTCTATGCCTTTATTCAAAGCTACCTATTAGGAAAGTTTCCAGTGACCCCTTTACTATTTGTGACAGGTATTTTCTACTTTCTTTTCTCATTTTGCCAAGTCCTACCATCACAGAAACTGAGACAGAAAATTCAGAAGCCTCAAGACCAAAGTGGAAGCCAAAAAGCTATCAAGTTCAGTCATTTCTTTTATCATCTTTGAATCCTCTGAGCACAGATACCTAAAGGAAATGCTGAGAGCCTAAAGAAAAAAAGTGTCCCATCATCACATTGTCTAATAAAAAATAGCCTTTGTAATTGGCATTATATTTTCCTTTTACTGGCTTCATACTTAGATCTGGGAACCATCTCTAATTTGCCCATCCCTCCTGCAAGAACCTATAAACTGGTTTTGGTGAAATTTTAACTTTAAATGAAAAAGGCTATTTAATGTTTATTTACTGTTTGAGCATGTGCCAGCATTTCTGGTGCATTCCTGAGTATGCATCAGCCATCTCATGCATATTTGAGTAGGCATCAGCACTTTCACCCCTGCTTGAGAATACAGTACTTGCAGCATTAGAATGTTCATCAGCATCTGGGGCAGATCAGCTTCTTTTATAACAGACTGCAAACACAGAAGAGAGTCAACTGTGTATTTTTCATACTGCAGGTGTGGATTTTTCCCCCTGGAAATATGCACACGATAAATCAAAAGTTATTAAGTACCATGTGTTATGGTCTGTCTTCTGAGTGTAGATTTGAAACAATTCGCCTAATCAGGATGTCATATGCTTGTCAAAGAAGATAATGGTCAAACTACACAATAGTTGTTGATGTGTTCTGGGTAGGGTTTAAACTGCTAGTGCCCAGAAACTAGCTTATACATCAGTGAATGTGCACAGAGCTGGTGATGCATTGGCAAATGTGCAGAGATGAATTAGCTCTGCCTCAGTAAATTAGTGGAGATGAAATGG
The DNA here is from genome assembly GCF_016433145.1 of Gracilinanus agilis. Taxonomy (NCBI): domain Eukaryota; kingdom Metazoa; phylum Chordata; class Mammalia; order Didelphimorphia; family Didelphidae; genus Gracilinanus; species Gracilinanus agilis. The sequence goes on from NC_058132.1 coordinate 224,193,701, forward strand.
ATATATGTACCAGGAAAAAAACGCTACAGAGAATCAGACAGAAAATAGTCTATATTGAAGATATGAGTCTCTCTCTCTCTCTCTCTCTCTCTCTCTCTCTCTCTCTCTCTCTCTCTCTCACTCTCTTTCTCTCTCTCTCTTTCTCTCTTTCTCTCTATCTCTCTTTCTCTATCTATCTATCTATCTATCTATCTATCTATCTATCTATCTCTTTCTGTCTGTCCATCTGTCTGTCTGTCGTTTCTTTTGTCTATCTAATCTCTATCTATCTATCTATCTATCTATCTATCTATCTATCTATCTATCTCCATCTGTCTGTTCATCCATCAATCCCTTTGTCTATCTATCTAATCTATCTATCTCTATCTATTTCTAGATCTGTCTCTATCTATCAGTCTCTCTATCTACCTATCTATCTATATAGTCTATAAAGAACAATCACTTTGTTTAAGCATCAAATTAAGTAGTGCCTCTATTTCTGAGATCCAAATCTTGTATCTTTTGGAGCCATCTCTGGTCTTCTATGATATGAAATATCCCTCCATGTAGATAATTTATAACCTAAAAGTGCTCAAATTAAACAATTTCTTTTCAAAGATATAATCGAACTTAGAGTAATATTGTCATTCTTTCTTTCCTTAACAATGATTCAATCTCTTGTACGAAGGCTTGGTTTCTGATTTAAGTTGTACAGTGGATAATACTGGGGTTGGAGTTAAGAAAATCTGAGTTAAAATTCAGCCTCAGACATTTACTAGCTTGTGATCTTGAGTAAGTCACTTAGCCTATTTGCCTTAGTTTCCTCAACTGTAAAACAGAGAGTAATAACACTTAACTCCCAGAGTTGTTTTGAGGATCAAATGAGACATCTATAAAGGGGTTAGAACAGTGCTTTGCACATATTAAGCACTTTATAAATGCTAACCATTATTATTATATATCCTGTGAGAAAAAGAAAAATCTTAAGACTATAAAATATTTACAAGTAAAATGATATTTTAAAAAATATTTTTAAAAAGGGATATTTAGACGTTTTTAATATGCCATATAGAATATTGGTAAGATTTGCTGAAATTTTTTCTAACAATCACTTTGTCTAAAACATCAAATTGAATAGTGCCTCTGTGTCTGAAATCTAAACTGGGGATTGATATATCAATGGTTCATTCATGTAGTGGATGTTAATGAATCCATTAAAAGAAGGCTTTGATTAACTCTATTCTGAAAAATAGATTTTAACAATCAATATTAGTGATGCAAGTTTCTCTTCAGCATCTCTTGTTTCCTTAAGTCAATGGGCCAGCAACTTGTATTATAAATGTAGGTCTAAGACTCCTTTCTTCTGACTAATAATAAATAGTATAAGAGGCCAATTACAAGTCCTTCCCATTCATCCACCTCTCTGCTTCTATAATAATATTAGATTTTTGAGGGCAGCTAGGTCTCTCAGTGGATTGAGAGCCAGGCCTAGAATTAGGAGGTCCTGGGTTCAAATTTGAACTCAGGCTCTTCCTAGCTGTGTGATCCTGGGCAAATAATTTGACCCACATTGCCTAGTCCTCACCACTCTTCTGCCTTAGAACTAAAATACAATGTTGATTCCAAGACAGAAGATAAGGATTTAAATATATATATATATATATATATATATCAGATTTTTGTTGCACATTTCCATTATGCTTGCCATGATTCATCAAGTTCAGCATGCGCTAGTATATTCATAATCAAAGAGTCAAAAAGACTTAGAATAGTGCCTATTTATTTTAAAAATAGGGGAGAATTCCCCAACCACTTTCTTTAGACTTTTCAAAACTTTGTAAGCAATGGGGATAAAAATGATTTATGGATAATTCTTTATCTTTGTACAAATCTTGAATTTGCTATTTAGAGAATCAGAGGGCAGTTTTTCATCCTGATTCACAATCAGACAAATTTCTTCCTGAATAATGAACATTAGTGATGGTGAAGGTGAGAATCTGGAAGTGATAGGTTATCTGGATACCGTCAGTTCTTTATTTTTCATGATGGGGCTAGAGAATGGGTACATTATTTTCATTATGAGTTGTTTATATCCCTTTCTATTAATCTCCTCTCTAGTGGCCTGTCACTTATCCATAGTTTTTTCTCATCAGAACTCCAGTGAAAGGGTAAAAACCAATATTTGTAAAGAAGTTAAAATTCTAATAAATCACTTATGAATAAGGAGATAATAGGAGAAAGACAAAAATCAATAGTTAATAGTTTCTCCAAGGGGTCTTTCTCTATCAACATAAATTAAATTCCTTTAGTCCTGTTTACCATTATTAATACAGAAATGTCCAGCATAATTTTGACCAACTGAACATATTTCAATCAATCAATAAACAATTATTATACTCCTAATATGTGGCAGACACTATAAATGCAAATATATTTTTAAAAAGAGCCCTACTCTCAAGGGGTGTACATTCTTTTTAAAATTTTTTATTTAGAATATTTTTCCTTGGTTACATGATTCAAAATCCCCCCTCCCCTTCTTTTTCCTCTCCCCTCCCAAAGTCAACAAGCAGTTTCACTGAGTTATACATGTATCATTGTTCAAACCTTATTTCCATGTTATTCATATTTTCAGTTGAGCAATTCTTTAGCATCAAAACCCTAATCACATTCCTATCGCACTACATGGTTGATCATATATTTTTCTAATGCATTTCTGGTTCTACAGTTCTTTCTCTGGATGTGGATAGCATTCTTTCTCATAAGTTCCTCTGGATTGTCCTGGATCATTGCATTGCTGCTGGTAGAAAAGTCCATTACATTTGATTGTGCCATAATGTATCAGTCTCTTATAATGTTCTCCTGGTTCTGTTCCTTTCACTCTGCTTCAGTTCCTGGAGGTCATTCCAGTTCACATGGAATTTCTCCAGTTCTTTATTCCTTTCAGCATAATAATATTCCATCACCAGCATATACCACAATTTGTTCAGCCATGCCCCAATTGATGGACACCCCCTCATTTTCCAATTTTTTGCTACCACAAAGAATAAGGTTATAAATGTTTTTTGTATAAGTCTTTTTCCTTATTATCTCCCTGAAGTACAAACCCATTAGTGGCATGGCTGGATCAAAGGGCAGGCAGTCATTTAAAGGTCTTTGTGCATAGTTCTAATTTGTCCTCTAGAATGGTTAGACCAATAATTCACAGCTCCACCAGCAGTATATTAGTGTCCCAATTTTTCCACATCAAGGTGCTTATATTCTAATAGGGAGAAATAAGAGTAACTATGCAGCTCAGTGGATAGAGAGCCAGATCTGGAGATAGGACATCCTGGATTCAAATATGAACTCTGACACTTCCTAGCTGTGTGACCCCGGCCAAGTCACTTAACCTCAATTGTCTAATCCTTATCACTCTTCTGCCTTAGAACCTGTACTTAGTATCTGTTCAAAGACTGAAAAGAAGGGTTCAAAAAAAAGAATGGGGGAAACAAGAATAAATATACAAAAAAGAAATATAAAGAAATACAAGTAATTAGAAGAGATGGAGAACATGAACAGTTTCAGAGATCTAGAAGAGATTTGTTAGGAAGGTAGTGTAATTGAGTTGCATATTGAAGGATAAGAAAGATTCTGTGAGTCAGAAGTTAGGAGTGGGTACATTCCAAGAATCAGAAATGTCCAGCACAAAGGCATGGATGTAGGGAATGGAGTGCTATATGTGAGGAACACAGAGAAGGCTGGTTGCTCTGCCTTATGGAATATATGTCAGAAAAAAGAGTTTGGGGCTAAGTCATTGAAGGGCTTTAAGAACTAAACAGAGGGTTCTAGATGCAATTGGGATCAACTGGAGATTATAGAGTAAGAAAATGAAAAAATAGATCTGTGCTTAGCAAAATGACTTTGGCAGTTGTGTGGAGGATGGGCTAGAATGAAGAGAGACTTGAGACAGGGAGAATGATGAGCAGACCATTACAATGATCTTAGGAAGTGTTTTGGACTCGACCTAAGGTGGTAGTTCTATGAATAGTGCTAATGGGGTCACAGAGAGAAAATGTAGATGGGAGAAATATTGTGGAGTTAGATGCAGTGATATTTGACAATTGATTAGTTATGTAGAGAGAGGAAGGTGTAAGGGATAGAGCCAAGATTACCAACCTTGGAAACTGGAACAATGACACGTTTGATAGAAACAGGACAGTTTGGAAGGGGGATGGTTTTGGAAGAAAGATAATGAGTTTTGTTCTGAATATTTTGTGTTTACTATATCTATGTTTGATACATCCAAGAGTTTGAAATGTCTGATAAGCCGTTAGTGATTCAAGACTGAATCTCGGGGGAGAAGCTGAGGTTGGACATGTAGATCAATAATTTACCTTTTAAAAGATGATAATTAAACCTCTGGGAACTAATGAGGCCACTAAGAAGAAATTTAGGTAGGGAAAAGATCATGGGAAAGAATGTTGTAGAATACTCACAGTAGAGGTCCTTCTGTTGTGAATGATAATTCAGCAAAAGAGACCAAAATTGTAGAGTCAGAGAGATATAGAATTAAGAGAAAGTAGTATCACCAAAATACAGAAAGGAGAGACTATTCAATGGACAGGGGCCAGTAATGCCAAATGCAGCAGATAGGTTGAAAATGATAAAGACTGAGAAAAAAAGAACTTCTGATATGGCAATTAAGAAGACATTAATAATTTTGGATGGAACCCCATAAGTTGAATAATAAAGTCTGAAACCTGTTTGCAAAACGTTGGGAAGTGAGTGAGAAAAGAGAAAGCAGAAGCAAAAAACATCAAGAAATTCATCTATGGGTTTGTATGAGAAACAAAGAAACAGAAAGTGAGGAGATAGTAGTTTCTACTGGAGGTTTAAGGTTGAAGAAACTTGTACATGTTTACTAGAAATAAGAAAAAAAAGAGTGTAGGGAGAGGTTAAAGATTTGAGAGAATGATCGATTAGATAATCGATCTTGTGAAGAATGGCAGGAGGGATGACATTATAATCATATAATAGTGCCCATAATATTAAGCATTTGTCTGGCATTATGTATTTATGCACCAATTGATATAAGGTTAGGCATCACATAATTGTATTATCCTACTTGCATTCTCCAAGATTGTACTGATTTCAGTCATTCAGTATTTCAGAATTTCTCTTACTTCACCAGTGAGAATGCTCCTTCTAGAGCTGTAGAGCACGTAAACCTTCCATGCCCCATGTATGGTCTTTGTAAGTCTCTTGGCAAAGAAAATCATCACCTGGTGATCAACCTTTTGGTAAGGAGGCACTTCAGACTTAGCTAGGCTTTTTTTTGTAATAAAGGACACATTGTTCAACCCTGGACATGTTCCTAAAGGCTCTTCCTCTCTGTAGCCCCTGTGAGAATGTGTGTTTTGCTAGCATGGTTTTTGAGAGCTGAATGAAGCAAATTGTAGGTGCAAAAATTAAAGGTAACTAAATTTCATCTTACTACAGTTGGAAGGTAGTTATAGGTGGGGAAAGTATATCATAAATTAAACTTACATATGTATTATGTTTATAAGCAAACTATTTGAAAATGTATGGGTAGAAAATATAAGTTGTACCTATGACCATTTCTCTTTGTATGAAATAAAATTATGGATCATCCTCCCACAGGTAACCATGTTTGACAAAATATTTTTATAATCATAACCATCACCTTCAACTAAAAGCCAGAATTGCATGTTGCTTTACATGTTCTGAACTAAAAAAAATACCATCTATAGATATTGTTCCTAGGGCAGACCTTTTAATCTAGGATGCATTTGAGAGTATGTTCTGAATTTCCTTCTAATAATCTTATTACTTCCAACCTCCATTTTCATCTACATTTAAAATATCCCATCATGGCATCTAATAAGCTCTACTCTCTAATATAAAAGCTCTATTGATGTACCAAGCACAATTTGAACCTTTTTCTTTAATTCCTCCCTCTCTGCCCTTCCCTGTGCTTGCCTCTCTGTCTCTGTCTCTGTCTCTGTCTCTGTCTCTGTCTCTCTTTATCTCTCTCTCTCTCTCTCTCTCTCTCTCTCTCTCACACTCTCTCTCTCTCTCTCTCTCTCTCTCTCTCTCTCTCTCTCTCTCATACTTTTTGAAAGAAGAAGCACACTCCTTGCTTTTTTTGTACAAATTATACTGGCAAAAAATATGTTTTTGACTTTATGTGAGGCTGGAACACATCCAGAATAACCTATTTTGCCTGTGTGTGAATGCTTTCACACAGTTTAGGGCTTTAACTCTCCTTCCTTTGGGGGGATGAGAGCATGCACTGCTGGAGTATGTCAGTTCCCACAGGAACACAGCCTATGATAAAGAATGGGGAAGATCAGAACTTAATAGACTAAAAGGAGGCCTCAGAATCTCAAAGTGGTTTAGGGGCTAGAGGATGGGAAAGAATGGATAAAAAGAGACTTCTCCCTTCTCCTTTCTTCTTTCTTTTGTCTACTAATTATTCCAAAAGGGCTCTGGAGCATAGGGGCCTCCTGAACACAAAAAAGAATTTTTAAAATACATTTTTTGAAAAATCTGCCCATTATAGAATCCATCTTTCTCTAAGATAATCTGTTACACAAGGCTGTTATAATTTGGCTCTCAGTGGTAACAACTAGTTATGCCAAAAGCAGAACATAAATAAAGTCTAGGCAAATGTGGGATTTTTACCAGAGGCAGGCTACAGATGCTTCATGACTCTTTTGCGGTCAAATTAATTTTGTCCCATGCTTTTACTTTGAAAGGCCTTGGAAAGTAAAAATATTTTAAATGATTCTTTTTGCCACTTACATTTCTCTTGATTATTCCTCAGCATTCTCCAATCTCAATGAGGAATACAGTGGCTAGTTAAAGGCTCTTCTGTAATCCATACAGTTTCATGCCATCAAGATCACATATACAGTATTCAGTACTCTAGAGATGCTCTTCAATTGTCTGAATAGTGGAACATGTCAAATGTTGGAGAAAGGACAAAACAAAAAAATAGAAACCTGGAGGAATCAAAATCCAGAGTTTCTTCATGGACTGTCTGTCAAGCGTATGATTATAATTTCTGATAACCTCTTCTTCCCCCTCTCTGACATTCATATCATACTGGAAGCTGTGAAACATTTCAGATCTAGCACCTTCTGCTCAGAATGCATGTTGTATTTGGCCAAACAACACCCCTGCTTTTACACTTGGAATAGTAATAGGGTCTTAAAAATCAGGCATTGCTTCTTTGAGAGAATCAAAATATCATTGCTGATGAAAAGAACAGAAAGGTCAGTGAAGTTCGTCCTTGAGAAAGAACCTAAATTGATACTCTCTGAAGCCCAAATAGTAAGTATAGCTCCTGTGATTGTGGGGAATTTGATTGTCTTCCACTCATTACAGACAATTTTTAAGCTCCACAGTCATAGACTTCCCTTAATTGAGAAACAGGTTTTACCAATAAATTTTTGAGTTTATTGATAGTGGAATTTTCATCATAATGCCATCATTATAGTCTATTAAAATGTATCTCACAACCAAAGCAGTTTTGTAAAAACAAGCACAGTACCTGCTTTTATATTTATGTATATATGTATGTATGCATATAGGGGATTTCAAACAAAAAAAAAACAAATTATTTACTGTCTAAAAAGCCATAACAATCCAACTGCTTAATGTTGCAATACTAGAAGTTACAGAAATGACAATGATTGGATTCCAAGCAAATCATTAAGGATGATCATTAGACAACAAAGCTTGACTGGAATTGAACCAAGATGTAAAACAATAAAGAATATTTTCTTCTTACAACTTGCTAGAAATGAAACAAACATGTCAGATAACTGAAATGCATTATTTTGGCCATTACAGAACTGTCTAAATTTCCCTTTATGGGATCATAGTTCTTGAGCTGGCTAGGACTTCAGAGGCCATCTAATCTAATGCTTTTATTTTACAAATGAAGAAACTGTGGCTCAAGGAGTTAACATGATTTACTCAAAGATACACAGGGAATAAGTGTCAAAGGTGACATTTGAATTCAGCTCCTCCTTGTGATTCCAGAACCTGCATTTTTTCTAATGTACTAAATTGCTATTTGGCTTTGTTTTCATACACAGAGAAACACGCAACAGCTCCATTTTGTACATATATTTATATACATACACACAAGCATCTTTTGATTCTTCTTCAGTGAATACATGAATACATCTCACTGATATTAGTGCTTCCTTCTACCACTGTACTTTACAACTTATTTATACTTTCTGATCCTGTGGGATTCTATGCTGTGTTTTCCCATAGATCCTCCTTAGAGTATATCTACTATCTGCTGATAGCCTGTCTGGAGGATTTTTTATGTTTCATGGGTACCTATATAACCCTATTTGTGTACCCACTATTCCTTACTTAAAGAGTGATTAAAGGTCTTAAATATTAGCAACTATCTTTTTTTTTTCAGTTATCTTCAAAAGTTTTTACTGATTTCTTTCATTATATAATACAAAATATAATGTGGTTTGCCCAGAGAGTACATATTGGAGAGACATTCTATGATGGGATAATGCAGGGTCCTAGCAAAAATTATTAGATGAAAATCATCATTTTTGTGACCTTTCTATAAACATAAATTTCCCCTATAAATATGATTCATCATTTATATGAACTATGACATTTATCGTATTCAATCAGTATATATTAGGTTCTAAACTAACTACTTTCCTCTTCTAAAATCATACTACTCTTTTTTTTTTAATAATATCATTTCTGACCTTTGAATCGACCAATCAGGAAACCAACATGTGGTTAAAATCCTTATGCAGTTCTGATATCTTTTAATTCCAAAAGCCCCTAGAGAAGAAAAGTGATTCATTACCCCTCAAACATATTCAGAGAGTAAGGCATACTCCTTATTCAAAATTCTGATTCTACAAATTTTTATTGTATTTATTCTACAAATCTGTAATTGCCAGATCTAAAAGAATTAATTTAGGACATGTACAAGGAGTGCCTTTATTTATTTAATTCTGCTACTTCCTCTTTAATATAGCATGCAGCTTATCATTTGTAAAATGACTCTCCATGTTATCTATTGATGAATCATAGAGCCAAGAGTCCAAATTAGTAAACTTATGACTTAGCAAAATAAAGAAGAGTTTGTTAATTCTACTTCAGGAAGAGATGACATTAGTCTCCAAAAACCTAAAAGAATTAGCTTTGTGTTTGCTCTTAAAAAGAAGTTTAAAAGAAGCCTAAATCAGTCCAGTTAATTGGATCAACCCACATTATTTTTAATGCCAGTATTTAGAATTTTCTCCAGACCTTCGCATAGTAGTTAACTTACCGTCTCTGAATGTTTTGGATAGCAGTAGAAATCTTTAGCAATGTGGTAGCTAGAATGAGATTGATTCACAGAATCACAGGATTTTATAGTTGGAAAGAGAAATCACCAGCTACCATCCTACCCATGTGTCAAAGGATTTTTGGTTTAAAAAAAAACAAGTAGTCATCCACCTTCTACTTTAAGACTTCTAATAACAGAAAATTCACCACTTCATTCTTCATTCACTTAGCTATTATTTGTGCTTTTTAACTATTTTAATTAATAAGAACCTTATTTCTTTCTTTTCTCCACATGATGTGCAGCCTATATATACTTCTTTGCAATTTCCATACACTGTTGCTTGATTCCAAGTAAAATACTTTCCTTTGTTTTCTCACTTTTCAGAGCAATTTTTAAAAATCATTTGTTTTTATCATTGTTGTTGGAACATAGTTGGATCTATTTTGACCTTAAACTGTTTTTTTAATTCAAGTGTTTATGGATCATGCTGCCTCAGAGAGGTCAAAGGTAATATTTTAGAGTAAATAGAAGGCTACTCTTGGAATCAAGAGCTCTGAAAACAAGTATTACTTTTGGCACATATTAATTATATCATTATGAGCAATTAATATATTAGTATTTACTCAATTCTCTCAGAGTAAAATTTACAAAGGCAATAGACATTGGTATTGAGAGTTTATTATAACTTCCCTACACTGAAAAAGACATAGGTACTGACCAACAAAACAAAATCCATGGAGCAGTATGAATTTAGATGACTTATATGTTTTCATTTTTCCCCCATTGAACCTGGGATTTCATTGGTGTGGGAAGCTTCTGGTCAGGAACTCCCTCTACCAATGCAGGTTGGTACCTTCTTTTGCTTTTTGCTTATATTTGTATCCCCAGTGCCAAGTATGTAGGAAGCACTTTTTTTGTTAACTCAACTTGACTTCTTTTTAACTTATAGAGTTGTCTGAAGGCAATGGGAATTTAAATGACTTAGCCAAAGTCTCATAGCCAATACATATCCAAGGCAGGACTTAAAAACAGCTCTTCCTAACTCAGATGCCAGTACAACTGTCTTGAGTAATTTATAAATTTTAAGTGTTTCATATTTTTACCTTTGAGGAGGAAAATTTTTTGTAGACATTTTCATTGAATGGGAGTCATTAGCAAATGGCAGAGGCAATATTGGGTAGTAGTATGAAGCTATGGATGGTAGCAAAATTAGCATAAACATCAATTTCATGAAAAGTCATTACTGAAAAAACAATTCCTTAGCACCTAAATGGTCCTCCACCTAGAAACTGTTATTTAGTAGAAAGAACCTTGGATTTGGTATCAGAAGATTTAAGTTTGAACCATAGCTCTACTACCATACTACTTATGAGACCCTAAACATTTCACAATATCTTTGGACCTCAGTTTCTTCATCTATCAAATCAAAAAGTTGGACTAAATTATCTTAAAGGTGATATTCAAGAGATAACATTTGCAAAATGTTTTGTAAACTTTAAAGCACTTTATAAATGCTAGTTATTATTATTCAAAATATCCTCATATCTGAACCTAAGATATTAAGATATTGAATCTAAGTATTGTCTGTACTAATGGACCTGATGATAGGATTTTACTTTACAAAGTAAGTAAAGTTTTGTATATTAATCATTTCATTAAAACAGTCATAAACTGAAAGAAGACGAACTAGAAATGATAAATCTAATCAGAATGACATTTAGGAAGGTAAGCAGGAATGTTCAACTGAGCACTGCCAGCAACACATTCCTTTTTCCTTTAACTCAGAAGGATAGGATACTAAGGAAAGGTGAAATGAGAGCATATATCTTATTTAAACTGACTATTGGATAAGCCATTTAACCTACCATTTTATCTTTCTTCATGTTAAACAGTATTTAAGATATTCGCATTCTTCAAGCACTATTGAATCCCCTGCCTACAAATGTACTCAGGTATCCCCTAGCCCCCAAATACAATCCTTTGCCTTTCCTACCTATTTAAGCTATTTTAAAAATCTCACTTTCCACCCTCTTTCCTGGAAGCTTCTAGTATGATTCCAGGCTCATTTTTTATGCCTTTTCAGATTTGTAGGGTAATAGAATCATAAATTTAGAACTGAAAGGTCCTCAGAGTCTCTCGAGTTCAACCTCCTCATTTCATAGATGAGGACATTAAGTTATAGAGACAGTAAATGACATCTCCATGGGCACACATCCAGTAAATATCTGAACTAAGATTTGAACCTACATCTGCCTGACTCCAAGTCTAATATCCTATCAACTATCCCGTGTTTGTGTTTTGTTGGCATAGCTGGTACAGTTGGCATAGGAAACAAAGGTCACCTTCCTCCCAGCACGGGGCATCAGAGTATGACTTTAGTGGAAGTATAATAATGGCAATAATAATAACTCACACAGACATAAAACTTTACAATGTGCTCAGTAACATTTTCTTCTCAATAGCTGCATGAAGCTGGTAATGCAAGTACTGTGATCTTAATTTATAGACTTAAGCTAAATAACTTAGAGAAATGTCATAAAAGCATTCTTACAACTTTATATTGAGCCTGACTTCTTTTATTTTCCAAAGTCCATGAGCCTGAAATTACTTGTCTTCTAAATAATTGGAATAATAAGATAATAACATAGCTCTGACTAGCAGTTTTCCTACCTAGGGGATGAGAACAAAAGGGTCTTTCAAATAAACTTTTTAACATTTTTGAAGGGCAAGAGGAGGAGAAACTATGGGACTCATCACTGTGGTGGAAGAGATGGAGATCTTGAGGCATTGGCCACTATTGGTGAATAAACTGGGTGAATGATGAATTGACTATTTAGAAGGATACTTATCAGGGAGAAAACAGATCAAGTTTGAGCAACTGAACTAATAATTCTTGATAACTATGGCTCATTATTTCTACATAATGACAAAGACCATCAGCTAAATTTTGGTGCCTTGGAAATTGTCCCACCATAATGACAATTCTGGGTCATAATGAAATGAATCGTCACAGAATAAAAGATATGCCAGAATATCTTATGACATATGTACCTTTCCCCCTCCTTTTCTATATTCATTTTAGCTAAATATTTAGAATATCAGTCATAGAGCTGGAAGTGATTTTGAGATTTCTTCTAATTCATCCTTGACAGAGATGGATTGCTTTTTAACTACCTCTGAAGCACACTTGTCTTAAATTTTTGTTAAAATGATACCGTTTTTTAAAAACCCACCATGCCCTTTCATAATCTGGTTTAGCTTGTCTTTTGTTTACTTAACTCCAAATTTTTAGAGTTCAGCCAAAATGTAAGCTCACTACCCCAACCCTTCCATTGGTCCATTACTGGCAGTTTAGGACTTTTTTGCCAGCCACCTGATATCTATTACTTACTTTCTGTGTTTGTTCAGGGCTATTTTAGGGAACTGGGACTGGCTAATCATGTGTCCAGATGATGAGAAACAAACACAAAAAAGGTTAGAAAATTCTCTTAATCTGAAGTATAAAACAATGATATGGTAAAAGCATAAACCACTGAAATTATACAGAGCTTCTGCTGAACTCTTTGCCACCAAACATTTTTTAAAAGGCAGAGAGAGGGAATATAAAACTCAAGAAGAAATGGTAGCTCTGGAAGAACAGGAGGCAGCAAGGTCTACATATTATGTAAGATATCTAGAAAGCATCTACTGGGTACATGATTTGAGGCCTAATGAACAAGAGGGAAATTCTAGTTTAATAGGTTGAGAATTAAAATATAATTATACACAACATGTTTTGATGATGTTGTGTGGCTCAGTATACTGATTATAAGAGACCAAAAATTACACTTTCATTATGCTAGAGAATTTCCCCCTATTGATACAGGAAACCTGTTTAGAAATATTAGTTTTATCACACTGGTACCTCTCAGTTAGCATGTCTAATCTTAGTAATTGTCTAAACAAGACTCTAATTTTGTGTAATACATAGGTCAGGGGCAAGATTTTTTTGTTTGAGTATTAATGGACTTCATTCTCATTGGCCAATCATAGGCCCCCATTATATAAAATTAAAATAAAATAAAAGGTAAGAATTCTATTTTAATGAAAATGGAAAGTGGAGTTTGCAATTAACCTCATAATGAAATATTTCTTTTCTTAACATGTTCAACTCATATTTAAGTCTTTAAATGAAAAAAATCTACTTCTATTTAACCTTTTATGATTCTGAGAACCATTTAATTGTAATTATAGCTAATCCAATTAAAGATAGATTATAACAACTGTTGAATTAATAGGTCATGAAATATTGGATTTAATTAGCAGATTTCTGTTTATTTTGATAGAAGGGGGAAGGAAATATTATAACTGTAAAGACAAGTTGCTTTAGACATCTCATCCTGAAGAAAATGGTTTGGGGGGTTACCGTACAATTTATTTTAAAAATCAATGAAGGTATGGCACAGATATAAAGAAATGGAAATGTTTTATTTTTGAGTCTAAATCAATATCCTCTGCTTTTAATCTTGAAAAGGAGAATGGTGATAAATCCTTTAACCCAGTTTTTATATAATCCCCCAGAGAAATTAAGAATTAAAGTTGTCACATGTACTGAAAAAAAATCAACTCTTTTTTTAAGATTTTTAAAATCACAGGATATTTAGACTACTTTTTAATAGAAATGTCATTATTTTCTCATATTTGAGGCTACTCATAGCCTCTATTCAAACTAATTTTATAACCATTGCCTTTGTTGATGACAAGGGAAGCATGAATTTTCAAGTAAGATAATTATGGAACTAAGTGACCTAACTATAGCAAAATTCAAAGTTTCTCTTTCTAAAAAATGCATAACAGATATCATATTAATCTGAATATTGATTGCCTCTGAATTTAGCTTACATCTCTTAAATAAGATTTGATGGTCTATAAATGTCAATAATCAGCTCCTATAGTCCTTGATTTGAAAGGCAGAATTATTAGAAATTCCAAAATATTTGTAGAATTTACTTTTTCACTGCTCTAGCCAAAAGTGCCAGGACATTGTGTTGCCATCACTCTTCCCCTTGTTAATTATTCTCTGCATGGCAAAATCTTCTGGCAGCACTATGAGGATTTCAGAGTGACATCAAATAGGCAAATACTTGTCCATGTAAATGGTGCTCTTCCCTAATAGAATGCATACTCCTTGAAGGTAGGGACTATTTCATTATTTTTTTAGTTGTTTTATTTACGTGATGCTTAGCAATAATACTAAGTATTTAATAAATGTTGAATGAATGAAAAGTGGTACTTGGGATTGGAACCACAGATTTACCTGAAAATGTTGAGGTCTCTTCAGCCTTATCAACAGGGGATGCCTAGACAATGACAGGTCAAAGTTCGATTATGTTATAATTAGTTATCAATTGGAGGTCAAAATATAACTCCCTCTATTCTCTTCATTCATTCTTATTCATTTCCTTTCATAAATACTCCATCAGGGCTCTATTTACCCAGTGGATTTGAGTAATGTCATGGCAATCCATGACTCCAAAGACAAAGATATTTATGCAAAGACTTTCAAAGTTGAGGACTCCTAACCTTAAGAAGTCCCTAGAATGTCTCTGTTTACTTTACAACCCTCTGGACATCAGGAATTCTACTTTTGGCACAAAATCTGTAATCCCTACTTAGGCATCCAATTTATGTAGACAGGACTACATGGACCATAGAGTCATTTGGTGTATGGCCACAGAAAAATAGACTGCTGCTGGTCTATCTCACTTCAGTACACAGATAATCCCAGGCACATTGGCTGGGCATACTCTTCAATATTCTAATGGCCCTTTGGGGTGGGACCAGAGGGTACTGAAATGTGCCACTGCAGCTCTTGATATGAAAATGAGTTTTCTCTAAGCGACAAATGGGATGCAGAAATTGTACTTTCCTTCAGCAGTCAGAAGCTCCTGAGCAACCCATAATCAAGGTTCTCTTAATGTTGTTTTAAACAGGCCCATTATCATAGTCACATCTTTCAGAAAGCTTTAGACTTCATTATACCATTAGAAAAAATTAACATATTGTAGCTGATAAGCTTCTGGCACATTTTAAAATTTGCAGACCTGCTAAAGCTGACTCTTCTGGAACATCTCCTCTCATTAAAAGTCAGTTGTACTTGGAATAAATATAGTGCATTCTCTCTGCTTCTCCCTTTATGATGAGGTGGTAACAGATAAATTATCTTGAAGCTAAGTTTCTTCCTTGAAATTCTTATATTAACTTAAAATCCTTACTATCCATCTTAGAATCAATACTGTGCATTGGTTCCAAGGCAGAAGAGTGGCAAGGATTAGGTAATGGGGGTTAAGTGACTTGCCCAGGGTCACACCACTGGGAAGTTTTGAAAGTCAGATTTAAACCCCAGACCGCCTTCCTCTAGACCTGTCTCTCAATCCACTGAGCCACCTAGTTACCCCCTCTTATATTTACTTGTAACACAACCATTTTTGTTATCGTTAGATAACTTTTAAATATACTAACATTTGTAATGAAAAATAAATTCTTATATATTTTATGTATGTTTGACACATAAAGTATATTTGAAGGTTATATGAGATTTTACATTAAAAATTTTGACATTAGTCTATGTCAAAAAATAAGAGTTTTATGACATGGAACTGTTAAATCATTATGTCATCTGTCTATTCCTAAAGGCCCCCAAAATGGACACAAGGGTAGGGGGAGGGTAGGATAAGGGAACAATGTAAAATGAATTTTAGGAATTGAAAAATGCTAAATGAATAAGAAATAACATTTTTCCAACTTTAGAAACTGACATTTACCATAAAAAAAACAAACCAAAAAAAAAAAGGAAATACTAATGACAGATGTTACCTGAAACTTTTTAAGCATAGGCTTAATCAGTGAAAAGCTAAACTGAAAAGATTGAAAAATGTTCTAGTCTGGAATCTGGGCATTAAGAATCTAAATTAAAATCATTTCACTATTTTTAACCCTCTTGAATTTGATATGAGTGTCTCAAGGATTCTTATAGTTTTTGATATCTTTAAAAACTTGAGATTACTTATGTCAAATATATATATATATATATCACACTCAAATAAAAATTAAAGTAAGGTGAATTTAAAATAGAAGAGGTAATGTGAATGATTAGAGAGGGAAAAAATTATTGCAGGACTCTAAAAGTTTCTTGTAGGCCTTGAAAATAGTATAGAAGACACTGGTAAAGGGAAAAGTGACAACATATTAGAGCATCTTGAGCCCATTATTTAAAGAAACCAGACTTGTCTCTGAACTTTGTTTTTAAAATAAATTATTTTTAATAAAGCTTAACCTTTCAAACACAGACATTTGAGCATTTATGTCTAAAAATTTGAGCATTCGAGACTACATTTTATGAAAATAATTTACCTTGAAAATTAAGTTCAAAGGGAAATGATTGACTTTTTGAAGTAATGCATTGAAAATATTGCTCTGAAAAAAAAACTGTACACTGCCTAATTTCTAACTTCAGTCATAGTGAATTCTCTTCTTAGCTCTGAAATCATCAGACCAGAGCAATTGGTTCTTAACATTTCCTGAAACCATGCAGGGATTTTAAATCTAGTTGTAGGAAAACAGATTTTCACTGTTTATTTCTCAAATGTTTCCTTCCTTCTGGAGTCATTTACATTTGGGCTTTGGTAAGAGAAAAAGAAGTCCTAAATGTAAATTCAGAAAGAAAACAATTGCAGAAGCATTAAGAATTCTCACAGATAACAGCCACAAATGTGAAAGTCTATGTTCTTTAATGAAGTCTGTACAATCTGGTGTATGATTAGACAAAAAAAAAATGGTCTTCTCCAAACATTTAAGGGATTATACCTAGAAAGATGATAAGATTGGCAAAGATTGCTTTTTTATATTTTCTTTTTCTGCTGATGGGGAAACTATTGGAAATGGTCCCTGGGTAATCTAAATGTCATTAGTAGGCTCAATTCCCTGGTATATTTGGTGAGACTGTATGGGAGAACTACAGGATCACATTTATCAGGCAGTGTTTAAAAACCAAAGGAGAAGAAAGGTTGTCTTATTTCTAATGAGCTGATTCATATAATCTGTATCATAACTGTCAATTCAAGGAATTTCCCTGACAAAGGAAGCAGTACATTTGTAGCTGAGCTAATAATATTTTGTAAAATTTCAAAGTATCAGGACGAGTATAAGAAAATTCTCTTGTATTGAAACACTTCATGAAAATTCATGAGGTTGTTTTTTTTCTTGCATAGTTCTGAAGGATCCTACCTTATTTCTGAGTTAGTATAGTCTTGCTTTTAAAAAATACCAAAAATAAATATATTAGAGACATAGGGTAATGGGAAACCATATTTGAAAGCATCTAAAACAACTTTTTCTCTGTAGTTCCCAATTCTTTATTTTCTCTTCTTAAAATATGGGAAAAGGGGCAATGCCCAAATCACCATAGCTCAATTCAAAATCTAAATAGTAATAATTATCATTATTATTAATACTAATTATTCATCTTTATGTGGTCTTTCGGAGTTTATAAAAAGTTGTTTCTGAGGAAAGGCACCATTGTATAAAGAGTGTGGGATTTGGATTCAGAAGAACTGAGTTTAGATCATTGTTCTGAAACTATGTGGGCAAGTCATTTCATTTCTCTGACTCTTCAGTTTCCTCATTTATAAAAGGGGAAAAAATTGTACAACTCCTAAGGGAAGGAGGAGTACCTTTTTACAAAGTACCATGAGATGTTATTGCTACAGAATACTATTTTTTCCCCAGCCTGCCTCTGAGGTATGCCTGTGTGAATTGGAATGAAGCGAGGATTGAGGTGGGGGAATGGGAGCAGCGAGAATAACTAACTTTTCAATCCTTCCTTGGCCTTGCTTTTTCTAAACATTATTCCTGGCATTAAATTAAGCTAAAAATTAGTATTATCTTAAGCTCCTCAAAATTCTTTTGGATTTTTCTCAAATTTTATGTTAAATAGTATTCATACAGGAGCCATTCATAAAATATGAAATTAGTTTTAATAGATATATTTTTCCTATTAAAACATAAATATGTAGAAATTTATTAAACACACACAAGACTCCACAGTTGAGCTCCTTGAGAGCAGAGACTAACTGGTGTTTGCCTTGGTATTCCCAAGGCTTACCACAGTACCTATCATAGATGTGGTGCCTAATACATGCTAATTAATCAATGTATTGGTTGGAAAAGGCACAAAGTCTAGAGTCAAAGGACCTAGATTCAAATTATACTTGTCATAGATTTATCTGTTGGATAGGAAGACTCATCTTTGTGAGTTCAAACCTGGCCTCACACATTAACTCTATGACCCTGGGCAAGTCACTTAACTCTGTTCTCCTCAGTTTCTTCATCTGTAAAAAGAGCTGAAAGAGGAAACGGTAAGCCACTCCACTACCTTTGACAAGAAAATGACAAATGGAGTTGCAAAGAGTGAGACATAACTGAAACAACTGAACAACAAAAAAAATGATAAACTCACTTGATTTTTCCCAAATGTAAAATGAAGGGATTGGAGTAATTGGCCTCTAAGGCTCCTGACAGTTCACGTTCTATCATCCCATGAATATGCTTAAAATAACAGCCTGATGACATTTTGGAGCTTTTGATTTTACATTAGTTGTAGAGTTGCCATATTGAATTTACTTGCATGCCCATCACCTGTCATTAACACAGTGTATCAAAGACTCATTCCTGTGTAAAGCGATATCCTATTAAATGAAACTCAAAGGTGATGAAACATTTCACAGCCCTTGAACACACAATGTAATGCTGCTAGGACTGCTGTGGCCATTCCGGCTTCCAGATGCCTCACCTTCCACACGGGGGGGGGGGGGGGGGGGAAGCCGATTTGTTTTCAGCACTCCACAATTTCACACCAGTGATGAGGTTTGTGAGCAGAAACAGTCACAGACCTCTTAATCTTTCCAGATTAGTGTCACTTTAATAAGCAGCCCCAACCTTAACAGCTGAGGCAGATGCTCATGGGACCGTTCTTCACAGAATATAGCCCCCATCTAACTAATGGCAGCCAGCAAGAGTCGATTCTGAATCGGCCACTGATGAGAAATTAGAGGAAGCAGCCACTGAAAGATTTAAAAGAGTTCCAGCACTTGGCTCTGAGCCAGCCTTTAAGAGGGACAAACCTGAGGGAGTGGAAGTTGGGGGCCAGAGATCTGAAAGAGGAAAGTCAGTATAAGTTGGGAAAGGAGAAAAGATTTTTGAGGCAGGAAAGGGGTTGGTAGGTAGATCTTAACTTTTGTCAGACCAGAAATAAGGAGGGTCCTTTTGGGTTCTCCCCCCCCCCCCCCAAGTCCTAGTTTTGCCATCAACATGAAATACTTTGCTGTCCTTATGTGTTTAAACTCTATTTGCTAGGTGTCAGCCAGGAAACCCATTTTCTAGTTGCTTATTCGTGTTTTCTGTCATCTGAAAAATTTGACAAGTTTGCAGTCAGGTTCCCTGAGGTTGGCTCCATAAATTCAGAATGGTTGCTGATATTATCCATGCAGAAGATGCCAGCAATTGCACAACACTTTAGGATTTCCAGATCTCAGGGTGCTCTCGAGAGCCCCTATCTGATTCAGGGAAGGTGCAAAAGCATCATTGAGCCTCAGGAGGAAGAGTAAAGCATCCATCACTTTTCAGCACCTTCTGTCAGCTGATCCACAGAGCACCATTAGTACAGTTTCCACTGGGAAAAGCTTGACTGCCTTCTTTGGTTAAGGAAAGGTGATGCAGTTTATAACTGCTGAGACAGAAGAGATGAGAAGGAGATAGATAAATTAGTTCAAATGAGGCCATAAATAGAAAAGACCAGGCGTGATGCCCCCACCCTGCACCCTTCCCTATTCCAGCACTGTCAGGAGATGCACTCCCTTCTGTTTGAGTGGTGGCCTCACTCATTTTCATAATGATTACATTCATGCATGTTTACTTTAAAATGAGGGAGCCTGGGTGATTAAATTCAAATGTTTCTGGGTGGGATTTATTACACAGCAACACTTCCTGTTCAGTCTACTTCAGCTGGGAGAGAATGAAAGCTGCAAGGAGAAGAGCAGCTGATCAGTCCTAGGAAGATGGAGTACTGCTGAAGTAACAATTTACAGTAGTTTTTACATTCTTTTCAGTACCAGTTGACAATGATAGAGTGACAACGATAGAGTAAAATGAAATAATAAAATACCAAGGATGAAAAGAGGAGGCTGAAGGCTTGAATCGTTTTCTTACTTCTTATCTGCCTACTGAATCAGAATGATATCAGCCTACAAATTAACCAACTCGATATTGGACCAATTGTCTGAAGCGGCACTGCTTTGTCAAGTAGGAAAACTGGTTAGAATGACTTTAATCATGAGCTTTTGCACAAAACCATTATGATGTGTAATATCTCAAAGAAATGGTTTGTAATCAAGAATATTGATTTAGAAGCATGGGCAGAGTTGAGTAAAAAGCTAAGCACTGGATACAGACGCTCACATTGGAAATGGTGGAAGCCACTGAATTACCTCTGATCTTGCAAAACTATAAGCATGAAAATGCCATGGCTAAGGTCTCTGAAAACATGCTTGAAAATTGTCATTGTCTGAAAAGCAGGAAGATACATCATGAATTTAGATTTGCAAAAGAGATCGCCTAGTTAAACTTCCTTATTACATTTTAAAAATTTGTTTTGAAATTGTGTTGTTTTCCTTTGCTTTTACTTCGTGGCCCTTTTCCATTTAGCCCTTTTGACCTCTCATTAAACAGATCTTTTTAAATATATAAAGATATATAGGTGTAGATACACATACATACATATGTAAACACACACACACATAAGGGCAGCTAGGTGAGTTCAAATCTGACTTTAGACACTAACTGTATGACCCTGTCTCACATATCCCTGTTTATCTCAATTTTCTCATCTACAAAACAAACTGGAGAAGGGGATGACAAACCACTTCCTTTTCCAGAAAACCTAAATGGGGCCACAGACAGTAAGACATACCTGAAAGCAACTGAACAATATACATAAGTATTTTTCTATTTAAATAATAGCAACAAATACTGAACCCATCTAACAGTGTATACCACCTTCCACATCTGTAGTATCCCTACCCTCCTCTACTGAAAGATCTTACATTTTTAATTGTAGACCCCCTAAAATAAATTAATCTGGCCAACATCATAAAGTAGTGACTATACAATTTGAAACCTGCACTCTTTTCACTGGAAACCATTAACTAGAAATTTATGTTCCTTAGATGCCTTGTTTGGATTTAATGTACGATAAGCAACACACACTTAGATTGAGAAGAGGCCAATTCAGTGGTCACAGACTTTAAATCATGCATTGGCTTCTCTGAAGCAGATTGCAACCCTCCTGCCTCCTTAGAAGAGAGTCTCCTTGAGTTGCTGTGGATAACAAAAAAATGCATTACAAATTGGCCAGTCTAGTGATAAATATTGCCAAACTAGAGAGAAGCGAGGCTCGCACTCTATACAAAATCAGTCACTAAGATAACATTTTTGAAACATTTCCAAATGGTCGGGGATAGGGTCTGGACCTATGATTTTGTTGGTATAAGTAACTTCTAGGTGAGAAAACACCTTTGACCGATATAGGTAGGCATATTCTATGCAATCTATAGGATTTAAAAGTTTCCTAAGGAACCAAGAGCTTACATAGCATGCACAGAAGCACATAGCTGGTATCAGATATGGGCTTGGAATCTAGATTTTTCTAGTTCCAAACCCAGTTTTGTATATACTGTGCCATGCTGATTTATGGTTTAATAAGGTCTATCAAAGCATACACTCCACTAGCACAGCTTTTACAACCCATAGTAACCCTCTTGCCTTGATGCAACATTGAAATAGGACTTGAGTAGAGGTAGAAACCATTTTAACGTAAAATAAATGTTATATTGTCTTTAAATCCTTCACTCTCTTTTAATGTTTTTTATCTAAACACATGATCTCAATTCTCTGACTCCAATAAAATGAATGTCACTTTATTTACCAAAACAAATGAGAGAAAATCAAATTAGCACATCATATCAAAAGTTCAGTGGAGGATCAATAAATGTGACATACTAAAGCTCCCACACATAATAAATATTACCTCCCAATGTGCAATAAACAGTAAAATGCACTTCAAAGTAAGTACAGAACAGCAGCCATTAACACATCAAGGATAAGCTACCAGCAACTTGCCAGTGGTTGAGAAGTAATTTTCTCCCTCTTTCTTTGTTTTGAAATAACAGAGATTTGGTATCCTTTATCATATTTTCCCCCTTCTGGGCATATAGTATAAAGGAGAATCTATTATAATATATTCATAGGGAAAATTGGGCAGTTAATGAACCTTTGGAACATCTACTCTATTGTAATGGAGAGATATGTACAGAATAACAAGTATTCTTTCTTATATATAGTGGTTATGTATGTATTTATTCTGTCAAAGAAAGTAGCTGACCTCATCATTTCACAACTAAATTAGTCTCTGGGTCCACTAGATATATCCAAATGATTTTACAAACTAACCATATATCATGCTTCAATCTAGTAAATTGTCTGTAGAGCATTACAGAAATCATGTTATACAATATTGATCACAGAGAGGGGGCCAGGGAAAGGGGAGGACTCTGTGATCATACAATTCATCCCCAACCAATTCCATATTGAAGTTGCATACCCTAGTCTGAAGAAAAGATCCATTCCACAAAGTCAAAACTTTCCTTCAAAATATTTTCTATTATCTCAAAATACAGCCAGAAAGCTTTTCTTTGGGTATACCTTGAAGTCTAATAACTTCAATTCTAGTGCATTATTTCTCATTTAACCTTGTCAGAAAGAAAGAAAAAGCATTCACTATACTTTTTTAAATGTTTGGTTTTTTCCAAATATCAAACTTTTTCTCCCCTCACTTTTCCCCTTCAAAGTGTATCTTTATTCAACCTTCCTTGATGCCTCCAGCTAAGTTAGGCTAGCTCTTCTTCCTTGCATTTTCCTAGATCACTCCATCTGGGCCTCTCCTCTGCCCCTTATCTCATTCTATCATGAATTAAGTGTATTTAGTGTGCATGGTCAAAGATTTCCCCAGTAGAATGTAGAATTTTGAACTTTAATTCTCTTCATAAGAAGTATATTAGATATGGATAACAATGAAATGGGTTTTGAACAATGATACATGTATAACCCAGTGGAACTGCTTGTCAGATCCAGAATGGGGGAAGAAAGAGGGGGAAGGAACATGAATCATGTAACCATAGACAAATATTCAAAATTTAAAAAAAAATTATGAGGACTTGGAGTAATGTAGGGGCAATAGGAATAGAAAGAAAGGGAATAGATATGTAACTGTATAGTCTATGATGATTAAAAGAATGGGAGAAATAAAATATGATACTCAGGAAAAAAAAGAAGTGTATTAGAGCTCTTTTCTGTAGTCACAAAGAAGAAATGGAAAGAAAAGGGTAAGGGAACTAGGAAAAAACCAATTATGCCTAGTTTAGTCAAATGTAGCCCCAAATTTACTTTATCTCTGTAAGCCATTTGGATCTACAAGATAACGAACTCTTGTCTTCAAAGGGCATGAATCACTTTTAGGCAATAAAATGTTCTAATTCTATGAAAGTTGAAGAACAGCTTTTCTGTTTATCAGGTATATGGAATAGCTGTCAGTTACTGAACTACTTACATAATTCAAATCAATAAGTGTTTATTGAGTGCCTATTATATCCCTTCTCCATACCTAAGCATTTTTTAACATATCTTAGGTCCTCTACATAATGAGGAATCACTCAAAATTGTTTCATTGTGACCTGTTGGTGAAGATGACACCATTTTCCATGACTAAACTTGTCTTCGTTTATCTATTGTTTCCTAGTATTTACATTATTCAAAAAATCTTCATCATCAAGCAATTGCTTGCCAGAAACAGAACCCTCAGAGGACTTCAATAAAAACCAGCAGACTCTCTCCAAAGACCATTGAGAAGGATAAGTGCATCTGTTGGCACACGCATCTGTTTTGAAACCCACTCTCTAACCTAAAATACTTAGCACAAAAACCTCAGTCACCTCATTTTAGTTAAAACACGGCTGGAAACAAGAAAAGCTCATAC
Source organism: Gracilinanus agilis (assembly GCF_016433145.1). Taxonomy (NCBI): domain Eukaryota; kingdom Metazoa; phylum Chordata; class Mammalia; order Didelphimorphia; family Didelphidae; genus Gracilinanus; species Gracilinanus agilis. Next base: position 224,218,132 of record NC_058132.1, read on the forward strand.
TGAACAAAAGCCTCAGAAGCTTGATGGATTCCCTTTTTGAATTAAGGAGGGGGACTCCAGTCCACTTAATAGTAGTTGAGGTTTAAGACATTATTATGTACCTAAAATCCTCAGACAGGAGATATAGCAGTACTTATGGAGATAGACCCTTTCTAGTTATTTCAGAGAATCTTGCAGTGGTTCTCAACTTTTCCTTTCTTCTGTATCCTACATATTCACATTATTAAATAATGGTGTAGACTTTCTTGCTCTTAATTGGATTCTTTCCTTACCACATTTTTCATCTTTCCTACCCCAACTCTTTTTGATTCTTTCCTTTTCATGTCTGATTTGATTTTTCTAATGTCTCTACTTTTGTAGGATTTTTTTGTGAGATGTATTTATGTGATTCTAATATGGATAGCAAAGCATAAATTTTACACAAATAACTTAAAAATAAATATATGTGAGTCAGTTTCAGGCCTTTGCAGTAATCTTTATTCTGAAGCATAATTTATATCAAAGACTTTAAACTATAAATGCTTCTATAAGTTTTAACAAGTGGTCTTGAACATTGGAATGGTCATCAAATCTCTAAAATCAGTCAATTTAACCATTTTACCCATTCCTAGCAATATTTTCTTATACTATGCAGTTATTCCTTCTTCATTTTTTGATGTCTACTGAAAAGGGGTGTGAATGCCATCACAAAGATTAGGTAGGAAAAAGAATTGTCTTTCAAAGGAAAGCATTCATTAGGAAGGATTAAAAAGAAATGATTAAGGCAAATATTGCATGCTTGGATCTTATAATATCAGTGCTATTATTAACACTTAATTACAAGGGAAAATGACTCTGTAGGAAGCAACAGAAATAAAATCAGGCTGGATGTAGTAACTCCAGAGTTGTGGATGTTCAAATTCTTGTTTAAAAAGTTCCTTCACTTTTATCACTGATAATACTTAACATATTGCCCTGGGATTTAACATTTGTTTATTCTGCCCTTTAGGTAAACATTCCATTTGTTTCTGTCATCACAACCCTGGTAGTACAGCCTGATATTACGGGTCTCCAGATAATGTAAAGAAGGTTTGTCCTCACACAACTTTAACAATGATGCGTAGGTTTTTGTCATTTCTCAGATTTGTGAAAGGCACCACCAAAAATGCCTGTATTACATTTTTTCTTGTAGTAATACTCAATGGCTTTTCACTGTAGTTTGTAGAGAAACATACCATGTTATCTATTAAGGAAATAAGATTTTACCTGAAGAGTACCAAGAACACCATGTGATAGCTCTCATTTGTTAATGACATCCCTTGTTAGTTGCAGTGTGATAGCACACAGGACTGTAAATTAGATAGATACCTTTCTGGAAAAGGTAAAGTGTATCTCTAGTGGGAGACATGGGTGTGAACTAAAAGACTTCTCAAGTCTCTTTTTTAGTTCTGTAAGTCTATGATGGCTATGGGGATTGCTAACTGCTATTAATGAGCAGGTGTCTATAGTATAATTGCTTCAGAACAAGTATTAAAAGATAATAAGATCCAGTATGTGGCTAAAAACACACCTTTTTCCTCTGATCTAATAATACCTATCATACACATCAACCACAATATTAAAATCTGAATAAAGTAATGAATCTGAGGTATCATGATTAAATACCCCTCCTTAGAGAGCTATTCAAGATGACACAAAAATCATAATTGAAGAAATAACCTCCCAAAAAAGATCTTCCAATCTCAGTATAAGCTTTGTTGTTTGTAATCATGAGCTAACTTGCAAATCCTTTTGCTTCATCCTAAAGTCATTGGGTTTATGTTAAAGGGTACCTTGGTTCATATCATATGACATAATCAGAAGACTTCTTAAATGTTCCCCCACGATAGATTGGTCTTTGTAGAAATGAATATTATTTTACCTAAAAATGTTTACCTTTGGGTTTCTTTGTTCTTCCCATAATGCTATATCTTACACACAGACTAATTTGGAATGAATTTTAATCTGAACTGAGATTTCTCTTTCCTCTTCATTGCATCTGTGCCAACAATATTTTCAACAGTGTATAAGTCTAAATCTTTTGAAATCAGTCAATACCTTTATTAAATAAGAATATCAATTTTTAGTGCTTTTATACAGTCTTCAACAGTTGACAAAAGCAGATGAAAGAAACATAAAATTAGTGGGTTTAATTCTCTAGAGTTTGTGAATGATAAAGGCTACATCTCCACTGAGATATTGCCTAAAATTGCTTAATCAAATAGTGGGATTCTTTTTGTCTCTTTTGAAAGTATGGCAACATTAAGCATTCATGGGTTCAAACAAATAAAGATGTAGAGCTAGAAAGGATCTTTAAGGAAATCTTGTACAACTTCCTCATTCTATATATGAGGATGTTAAGACCTGTTTCTTTAGGCCAAATGATATTTTTATCAGTAGACCTTTGAAAAACATCTTTCCATAGGCTGAAAATATCTGGTAAGAATTCCTTCTTTCTAGGTTGGGAGTAATTGTGGAACTTATAGGACAGCCCTATGTGACTTAAGTACTTGATGCTTATACTTGAGGACTTGGCAAAAGGTAAATACTGGCAGTTATCAATCCCTTTGTTGATTAAATTTTTAAATCTCCACTGCCATCATATACTATAAAACAAACAAACATAGTTATCGGCTAGGCACCGGGCATAAAAATATGTGGCCCCTGCCCTTGAGGAGGCTATAATGAACTTTGAGGTAAATGAGATAAAGAGATGAAAAACAGGAGAGAACAGCATAGGGAAAGTACCAAATAAATGGGACAGATTAAGGACTTAGGAAAAGGTTTGGGGTTGGTGTTGTCAGAATAAGAAGTCAGCAAGGAATAAATAAAAGGATTGCACAATATAAGGGCCCAGTTAAATTCAGCAAAAAAGTGTAGAGGACCTAGTCAACAAAGTTATGTAACTTTCTTCAGCAGTAGTCATTGACTGAGAGGATGAATGAGGTTACTACATTATGAGGTACAATAAAGGCTAATCTTGAACCTATTGGCATGACACTCATGGCACAATTCATTTTCTACTGAATTACAGGAAAACTAGAACTAATGAGGGGGAAAATAGACTGTGGTTACACGGCTTTAACTGTTTTGAGTTGACTGTATTCTCTGTTTTCACTTTAAATATTTTGATTACTTTAATTACAACTGAAACAACTCTCCTACTTTTTCTTTTCAAATAGTTTTGGAGCTTTCACAGAGATAGGTCTTAGAATTATAAAATTATTTCAATATAGCAAACTATATTTGAAGAAATATCCATTTATTTTTATTGTATTTATTTAATTTTGTGGTAAAAGAAATCTAGAATTCTGTAATGGTCAACTTAGAAGCCAGATTCTCAGTAAATGTTATGGAAATTTGTACATTATTTAGTTTAAGAAGGTTAAAGCTAAACTGATTTATAGCAAATATAGTGTCACTTGTTTATTAATACCTTAAAAATATTTTATAAAATATGGAACATTTCCTTTTGTTCAGCCTTCGAAAGCTCAGAGAACTACATTTATTGAACTAGGCTTGGAGCATTAATTTATTGAAAAAATACTTCTATATATTTGAAATAATTTTTTACAATGAAAACATAATTTCCTCTTTTATCCCCCCATTATTGCATTTCTAGTGGCATTCATCAGGCAGTGTTTATCTAGGCCATCATTTTTTTTTTTCAGGGAGAAAGTTGTGGTTCACTGAAGTATATCCTACTGCCAACTCGGCAGATTTGAGAAGGGCAAGAGAATTCTAAAGAAGGTAGAATCCAAAATACTCTTCCTTCCCCCAGGCACTCATCTAGTATGTGCTATCATTACAGTTTAACTTTGCAACTAAGGTCTTGGAACTAACTGTTTCCTAAGTCCCTAGTTGCCTAGCAGTGCAAGAAGTTGAACAAAGGCTCAAAGTGGAAAGAAAGTAGTACAATTTTATTGCATCTTGAGGTAGAGAAAGTCACTTCTCTACATGAAATATTTTAAAGTTTCAGTAAACCTTAGGATCGTACCTTTAACACAGTCATTACTTTAGGCTAGAACCAAAGAACTGCCCATTTTTTGAGTGCACTGTGGTAAATTAAATTCAGCAAACATTTATTTGGTATCTCCTGTGACTGATGTACAAAGCCAGATTCTGGGCAATAAAAATACAAAAATAAAATTGTCCTGTGCCTCATTGAGCTAATATTCACCTGATAATAACAGAAACTTGTAGAAAGCTTTAAATTTCATACTTTATAAACATCAACTCATAGAAGCCTCCTAAAAAGCCTTTGAAATGAGAACTGTAGTTAGTATAATCCCCATTTTGCAAAGGAGGAAACTGAGACTCAGGTTAAATGACAGTCTAAAGTCACAAAGCTTGTGTCTGAAGTGAGATTTGAACTCATATATTTAAGACTCTGTGTCCAGTATTCTAGCAACTACATAATAGTATTTTGTGGCACAGAATGGCAAATAAATGAGTTTGTAACATATGATAGTCATAGCCTAATGGGGAAAAAAAACATCTTATTTCTTAATGTATATCTTTTTTTTAATCAGTTTTAATTATACCATATATTAAATAGCTGAAGAACCTAGGGCTTATTTCAGAAATCCTAAAACCAGAATAAGGGAAGGATGCATTAAATTCAGAGTGACCATTTCTCCAGCTTATCAAGGTTAGATTTGAATGTGGCTTCGACAAGTTGGAGAGGAGGTCAAAAGCAAGCAGACTGAGGATCAATCTCCACAACAGGCCAGTACCTCAGGGAATGAAAATCTAGATATGTGTCAATATAGCAGAAAAGGACTAAGAGGGTTTTAGTTGATAGTAGAGAGGATGTGCATCAACAATATGCTTCTATTGATTTCTAAAAGAAGAACTATTATTCTGAGATTCATCAACAGGCATAAATTACATAGGAACATCAAAGTAATTCTATTCGATTTTGCAGAGTAGGGCCTACATTTCAAGTTGAGCAGGCCCTCATGACCTTTTGGCACCAAACATCCATGAGCTAGTGTGCTGCATTAATGGGGCAGTCTATGGTTATGGAACCAAGCCACAGGAAAGGGTCTGGCACAGAAATAGCACCTCTGACCTTGCTCCTACTAGCTCTGCACGTTGTACGCTCCTCCACAGCAGTAGATTAAACAGTTATTTTCTCATGCACATGCAATCCCAAACAAAAGGTAAATCATCCTGCTGGGAAGGTTTGGGGATAAAGGACTGGTTTCCAGAGAGAGATGCTCATATTTTAATTATCTTTTAGAGGGAGTTCAAATAATCCTTTTACTTTGGAAGAGGTTAGGTAAAGCCCCACTGGGAGAAAAGAGACTAATCTAACTAGATTATTACTGAAGGTTCCTTTCAGCCTTGTGACTCTTGAATACCCCCAAAGACACTGATTTACTGAAGTAATCTTATCAGGGCACTCTAATGTTAAATCTTATGGCAGCATGGGTACTCACATGTAGGTCAGGTTACCTGAGTTATTATGTTTGGAAAATGAATAGAAACTTCAAATATTGGTCCTTACTGTATAAACAAATGTATCCTAGAAATATGTGCATGTTTTTCCATGGCCAGTAGTTCTATTCCTCATGCTGAGAGAATACTTTTCAAGATGATGATTTTGCACAAATTGGAAAGCTCAGCACTTAAGAGTTTTTTTTTTTTTTTGTCCTGGTAATAACTTTTACATTTTCCATAACATTACCCAACATGTGTTTATACTTATACTTAAAGTAAGATTTGAATGTGTTGAGCATTATTTTGGCTCCATTTAAGTTTCTTCAGGTAAAATAAGACTAGCGAAGATCCTTTGAATTTATGAGTTAAAGGATGCTCCACATTTTCTCATTTTGTCTTTTTTACAATTTTTGTTATAAACAATTGAGCTTCTGTTTCAATCATGATGTCCTTTCCAAAGCTTACTAATCAAGGATCCAGCTGCTACTTGGTTGAATAAGCATTCGCTTGATTCTGGTTTCATTAAGGATTAGTGTTATCCATGAACTCTTTTTATTATTAAAAACCACATTGGGTGTGGATTACAAAAGATTCTTTTTAGAACAGTTAAATTCTCAACTACAAGAGAGAAGGGATAACATGGTCTATTTTTAGGGGGTGAGAGCTGTCATTAAGGTAAGCTACAGCATTAGCAAAATCTTTGGAACCACCAATAAATTTGTATATTAAAAGGAATGGATAGTAATTTTTCTTCACAGAGCTCTTTTTTATTTACTTCTTTAATTTCTTTCCTACACAAACCACTTTTCCCAGACTCGTTCTTCTTTTAAACAAGACGCTTATATGGTTTTTAATCCATTTGTTTTGTCTGAGTTCCTCTCAAAACAACTACCTTCCTTCCAGATTCACAAATACAACCTTACAGTTAATTTTTTTTTATTTTTTCCTTCAGCTCTTGTATTCATTCAGTTGCCAGATCTTGTCATTTGTACCTACATAACATGTGCCCTTTTCTCTATTCACATAACTACCACCTGGTTCAGGCCTTTAGTACCTCTCACCAGTATTACTATAAAGAGATTAAATAATTTGTTCCAGGTTACACAAGTAGTAAGTGGCAAAGCTAGAAACTAAAGCTGAGTCCTCTAACCTCAGAGCCCATTCCCCTTCCATTACAACATCTTCACCTTTGTTTGCTTGTTTAAAAGCCTAAGCAAAATTCTGTATTCTCCATTGATCCCAGTAGTATTTTACTAGCCACTTATGTAGATAATCTCTGGAGATGATCAAAATGTAGATCATGTGGGTATATCCACCCCTACCACCTCCACCCAAAAAAGAATCACTTCTAGATAGCTGAAATGAAACAAGTAGGCTACTAGACATCATCATGAATCCTTTAAAAAGGCCTAGTAATTATTCATGTGGTAACACTGATTAACAGTTTTCTCAACAAATGAAAAGTTTCCAGGTCAAATCTCTTGATAGATATTTGTATCTTCAGTTAACATGAGATAAAAATCAGGGCTGCAATTTCACCTATAACTAACTTAAAGAAATATGACAGGTAAAAAGAAAAGAACCATTTTTCATAACATAAATATGGTATTAAACTGTCAAGACTTGAAATTTTCAATAAACTACACTTAGAATAAGGTTTTAAAATTCAAATAATTTGCTTTTGAATATGATAGAAAATGTGTGTGTTGGCCAGAAAATAGTGACAAGTAATTGAAGAACGGCTGTATTTTAATGAAAGGCTTTAAGAAAAATGATGAAATGACTGTGCTGTTTGCTTTTAAATCATTTACACTTGAATAATTTATGCTCTCCTTAATCCATCTAGTTAAATTATCCATGATGAATACAGTGTGAATAGAAGATGTTTAGAATTATCAGAATTCTACATTAAAATGTTTGACAATAAACCACTTACAAGAGTTTTTGGTGATCTTTTTTAAATGGTCACATATAGCTTCCTTGGTAATTATGAAAAGTAAGCCAAAACACACAGTGTGAAGTGAGGTGAGATTAGCAAATGTAGGCACTTCCAAATATTTGACCTAATTAATAATTATCCAGATGTATTTTAAAAATAAAGTAAGTAGATTCTGCACTTTCATTCAAGGGAAAGTGTTTTTTTTTTTCTATTATGTTTCCTTAGAAATAGACCAACAAGAATATGAGAGTATGCTAGAATAGCAAACTAGAAATGCCTAGGCCCCTGCAAATATTTAGAAGACTTTGAAATGTTGTGGCACAATGAATAGCAAACTTTCTGAAGAACTTGGAGACTAGGATTCTGGTCTGTGCTTCATCACTAATCATCTATATAACTTCAAAAAGTCACTCCCCTTCTCTATGTATCAGTTTCCCAATGGAAAATCCAATGTAAAATATTTTAAGGTGTAATAAATATTTTAAGGTGCTTTTGAGCTTGTTGCATTCTTTAAGTTATTGAGCATAACTTTTAGCCCAGAAAAAATAATAAAACATTATTATCAGGCCTAGAGACAGGAAGTCCTAGGTTCAAACCCGGCCTCAGCCACTTCCCAGCTGTGTGACCCTGGGCAAGTCACTTGACCCCCATTGCCTACCCTTACCACTCTTCCACCTATGAGACAATACACTGAAAGTACAAGGGTATTAAAAAAAAAAACATTATTAAAGGAATTAAAGGAGCACTAAAAAATGAAAACAAAGATCTCTAAAAGCCAGCATGGCTTTTATTAAGAATAGGTCATACCAGATTAACCTCATTTACTTTTTTGACAGGATAATTAGATTGGTTGTATCTCAGGGCAGGTTCATGAATATAGTATAACAAAGGAAATTCCTTTCCTTTGTTACAAATGTTTATAACAATGTTTCACTTTGGGATCTCAGAAAATTATTTGACTGTCTCCAGTTCTATTATGGACCAGTCAGTACTAATTCTGAAATAGTATAGTTAGGTAGATTGGCAACTATTTGAATAATTGGACCCAAAGACTAGTAAATGAATGGATTACAAATTGGTACTTAAATACTAGAATGTGGCAGAGGTTTATCTTTGGCCTTCAGCTATTTAAGTTTTTATTAGTAACTTAGAAAGAGGCATAAAAGGCCTTTTCATCAGATTTGCAGATGACAAATGTCTAAAAAGGTTAGCTCAGGATCCAAAAAGATCTCAATTAGTTAAAATACTGAGTCACATCCAGTACAATAAAATGTCGTTAGGATAAATGTAAAATTTTGCACTTGGGCACACCAAAGCTTATCAAGCATAACATCAGTAAAATTTTGTGTGGAAAAAAATTTCATATGTTTTAGAAAATACTAATCAGCATAGTTATTGCTATCTTAGGGTATATTGCTATGTTAAATTACTTTCAAAACAAGGGACAGAATAACTCCATTTTACTCTGCTTTTCTCAGACCATATCTGAAATACTATATTCAATTCTTAACACCATGATATGGAAAGGACAAGCTTTTCCACATTCAAAAGGAAAATTACTAAGATTTTGAAAAGACTAGACACTATACCACAAAAGGCTAATTTTTAAGACCTGGGAAAATTAAATCCAGAAAATCAAAGGTTGTGGAATGAGCATGAAGTCATAGAGGAGACATGATATCTATCTTCAAATAGTTGGAGGACTTTTAGGTCAAACAAGGAATCAGACTAGTTTTTCTTGGCACTCAATGATAAAACTAGGACTTGAACACACACATGTATACTTGCTTATTATATGGGAAAATATCTATATTTATTATCTATAACCCTAAAGAATGACATCATTGCTTGGGTAATTTGAAAGAACATATATAACTAGAAAAGTTGAGGTCAAGTTGAATACAGTGAAATGAGCTAAGACAATAGAGTAGAAAGAGGTCAAATGGAACAATTATCTCTTATAAAAGATGAATGAGCAGAAGAACTGTCACAGAGAAGGAAGGGAAGTGGGGGAGGACTGTAGTATGAGAACACTGTCCTTATCAGATCTGGGTTAAAAAGGGAACAACATATACACCTAGAAAGGTAAAAGTCTTCTTAAGGTACAAAGAAATTGGAGAGTGAGAAGATAGGATAAGGGAGGAACTAGGAAGTCTCTTAAGGGACTTAAAGACCAAGAAAATTAGTGTAGATTAAGAGAAAAGAGGGCAAGGGCATAAGAAAAGAGAGATTTCAAGAAGGTAGTACTTATTAAGAAATAGAAGAGCAAAGTGAAAGGATAAGGATAAGGGAGAGTTTTTCAGAATAGGATAAAAGAGGGATTTTTAGAAGATACATTTTATGGAAAAATAAAAAGAGAGAGGTAGGGATAAGAAAGGACTTTTGGAAGGGGGATAGAATACAAACCAGGTGATAAGGGGATGGAATAAGAGGTAAGGATAAGACAAAGGAGGGACCCTTATAAAAGAGGGTTGATTTACAATCAAGAGAGCAAAGGGAGGAAGATAAGGACAAGTTATTAAGGAGTCTCAAATAGAGAAGTAGTAGATAGAAGAAATTTGACATCTGAGAAAGGATAAAGGAAAAGGAGAAGAGAACAAACAGTGAGGAAAATTAAAATGAAAGGAAATAAGTGAATTAGTCATTATAGCGATGATCATGAATAGCATTAATTCACCCACAAAATGGAAAAAAAGAGAGTAGACGAGATAAAAAAAACAAAAGCCCAACAATAAGCTGTTTACGAGAAGCACACTTTAAAATGAGGAACAAACAAAAAGTAAAAATAAAGGGCTAGAGCAGAATATACTATGTCTCAGCTGATACAAAAAAAATCATGAGTTGTGATCATGATCTCAAAGTTAAAGCTAAAATTTATATAATAAAAAAGTTAAATAGGGAAACTATATTCTATTAAAAGATAGTATCAATAATGAAGTATTATCAATACTAAACCTATATACAGCCAGTGTTATGACATCCAGATTTTTAAAGGAAAAGTTAAATGGGGGACAGATGGAAATAGATAATAAAACAATAATTGTGACAGACTTTAATTTTCCCTCTCAGATAGATAAATCTAACAAAAAAATAAGTAAGAATTCAAGGAAATGAATAGAATCTTATATAAATTAAATATGATAGATATCTGGAGAGAAATGAAGGGCAGTATGTGTTATCTTTACAAAACTGACCATATGGGTATACGAACATTATTGTTAAATGTAAAAAAAAAAAAGCAGAAATATTAAATTGATCTTTTTCATACTATGATGCAATTAAAATTATATATAATAAGAGACCATGGAAACAAAGTAAAAATTAATTGGAGACTAAATGACTTAATTTTAAAGAATGGGTGGGTTAAAGGACAAGTCATCCAAACAAATAATTTCATCAAAGAGAATAAAGTAATGAAACATTTAAAACCTATGAGATTTAACAAAAGCAGTAATTACAAGGAAATGTATATCTCTAAGTGCTTTTTTAATAAAACAAAGAAAGAAAAGAAATGGTCAGTGAATTGGGAATGCATTAAAAAATAATAAAAAATAAAATTAAAAATCCTCACCTAAGCTCCAAATTAGAAATTCAAAAATGAAAGGTGAAATCAATAAAATTGAATTGTAAGAAAATCATTGAATTAATAAATAAATCTAGGAGTTCATTTTAGGGGGGAATGTCAACAAAATAGATAAACCATTGGTTAACACAAGTTTTTTAAAAGAGAGAAGAAAACCAAATCTCTTGCATCAGAGATGAAAACGATGAATATGCCATCAATGAAGATGGAATGGAAGCAATTATTAGAAGTTATTTTGCTCAATTATATGCCAACAAATTAACAATGTAAATGAAATGGCAGGATATCTACAAATATATAAACTTCCAAAATTATCAGAGGAGAAAATAGAATATCTAAGTAAACCTTTTATAGAAAAAAAAATTAAATAGACTACAAATAAACTTCTTTTTTAAAAAAAGCATCAGGATCAAATGTATTTACAAGTGAATTCTAACTCACATTGAAAGACAAACCAATTCCAATATTAAATAATTTGAAATTTTAGGCAAATGGCATTGATGCTTAAACCAGGAAGTAGAAAAACAGAGGAAAGAAATTATAGGCCAATTCCATTAATGAATTTAGATACAAAAATCCTAAATAAAATACTAGGTGAAAGACTAAAATAATGCATCACAAAGATTATACATCGGGACCAAACAAGATTTATACCAGGAATGAAGAGATGGTGTAATATGAGGAAGGCCATCAATATAATTAGTCATATTAATAACAAAAGCAATAAAAATCATATGATTATATCAAGATATGGAGAAAAAGCCTTTGACAAAATACAAAACATTTCTTAAAAAAAAACTGGAAAACATAGATATAAATGGAGGGTTTTTTTTTTTTATAAAAATGATACAAAAAATCTGTCTAAAACCATCAACAAGTATTATTTGTGATAGGAATAAGCTAGAAAACTCTCCAATAAAATATTGAGTGAAACAAGGATGCCCATTATCAACAGTCTTATTTAGTACAATAATAGAAATGCTAACAATAACAAGGAGAAGAAAAAGCAATTGAAGGAATCAGCATGCTCAAAGAATTAATAAAACTATTTATTTTTTATAAAATGGTATATGAGGAACATTCTAGAGATTCAGCTTGTCAATTATTTTAGTAAAGTAGCAGAATATAAAATAAACCCATACAAATCATCAGTATTTTTATATAGTATTAACAAAATCCTACAAGAAGAAATAGAAAGAAATATTCCATTTAAAATAGCCACAGATAGAATAAAATACCTGAGAATATACCTGCCGAAACAAACCTAGGAACTACATCAACATAATTATAAAACACTCTTCACACAAATAAAACCCGCTCATATGATTGAAGAAATATTAATTGTTGATGGCTGGGCAGAGCCAACATAATTAAAATGGTAATCCTACCTAAACTAATCTACTTATTCAATGCCATCCCAATTAAATTGCCAAAAAAAATCATCATATTGAGTTAGAAAAAATAATAACAAAATTCATTTGGAAAAACAAAAGATCAAAAGTAGCAAAAGAATTAATGAAAAGGAAGGCAGTCTAGCAGTACCAAATTTTAAGCTCTATTATAAAGGAGTTTTGATCAAAATTATTTGGCACTGGCTAAGAAATAGAAAGATAGATCAGTAGAACAGAACAGACATATAACAAATAGTAGTAAAAAATTATAATAACCTTGTATTTGACAAAAAAAAAAATCATAGATCCAGGCTATTGAGATAAGAAATCACTATTTGGTAAAAATTGCTGAGAAAACTTGAAAGTAGTTGGCAGAAATTAGCATATAGTAATATCTTATACCATTCACTAATAAAGATAAAATAAATATTTAATCTAGACATAAAAAGAGATAGAAGCAAATTAGAAGAAACAGGAACATATCAGATTTATGGATAGGAGAGAAATTTATTAGTAAACAAGAGATGGAGAACATTGTGTGATATAAAATGGATAATTTTGAGTACATTAAATTGAAAAGGTTTCATACAACTAGAATGGTGTGAAGTTAACATCCATAGACCACAAAAGAATAAGATGCAAAGCAAGGATTAAAATCCACTAGCACCCTTTCCACTAAAATATGGTTTCTCTCTTTGGTATGTTGATAGAATAGGATCTTTAAAAAGTCTTGTGGACCTAGGTAGATTAGCCAATGGGAGTCATTAGATAATTGGAAACAGTTAAAATAATTTTGCAACAATTTATCGAAAGAAATGAATTTTGGTTTTAGATTCTGGGGCTCATTATAATTCCAGAAATACATTTGAAATGCCAGAGTAACTAGAAATCTTTTATAATGAAAATCTAGTGGTAAGGGAGCGTTTTTCTGGAAAATAAATCTGTTTACTGGGTTATCAACAAAAGCAGTCACTGGGTTGAGTCTGTTTTGGAGTCCTGTTTTAAAACAGAAGTTGATCATTTACATTTGAGATGTTGTGGAATCTGGGAGAAAATGGAAAATATATTCTTCCCCAATGATATGAATATGAAGAGTTAAAGAACTGGAGAAATTTTAGAATAACAACTTGGGCAAATATGAATACAAGAAATGTCTTATAATTATTGGGGAAATTTTGATTATCTGAATATAGTAAGGTGAAAATTTGATCATTTAATCATGAGCTAAGATAAAGTCATTCCCAAAAGGAATGTTGATGGTAAATCAAGAGATGAAGAAGACAAAGTTGAAAAGGCAGATTTCAGAACTATGGTAAAGAGAAACCATAACTATTTTCATTGACACTTTTTACTGGACAGATGGGTTGTTCATAGAGAGGCTCGAGTATTCTTTGCTGTCAACTGATGATAAGAAGAAATAAAACAAATGTATGCTGGTCTTTATTATAACTTGCTTCTTAAAAGAAGAGTAAAAAGAGAAGATTTGGGATAGGAAAGGGAAGTATAATTGCTATCTCCAAATATTTGAAGGTCTGTCTTGTGTCAGTAGGACTCGAGTTCTGTTTGAACTCAGAGAACAGAACCAAGAACACCGGGTAGAATTTGTATTATTATTATTATTATTATTATTATTATTATATATTTATATTTTATGTTGGGGGTGGAGGGGACATCCTAAGAGCTGTCCAAAAGTGAAATAGGTAAAAGGTAGTCGGTTCTTTTCTGCTTGAAGGTCTTTAAGAAGAGATCAGATTGTAGGTGTCTTATAAGGTAGACTTGTAAGGTGTCTGACAGTGAGGATTCTTTTCATATCTGAGTTAGAATTGGCCACTGAAACCTCTTCCTATTCTCAAATTGTTTCTTCTTGGCTGACTGATTTCTTCTTTTTTTTTAAATTTTAAACCCTTAACTTCTGTGTATTGACTTATAGGTGGAAGATTGGTAAGGGTAGGCAATGGGGGTCAAGTGACTTGCCCAGGGTCACACAGCTGGGAAGTGTCTGAGGTCGGATTTGAACCTAGGACCTCCTGTCTCTCGGCCTGGCTCTCAATCCACTGAGCTACCCAGCTGCCCCTGACTGATTTCTTCTTGAAGCAGTAGAGATAATACATGCTAATGTCTGTAATGGTTGGCCTCTTAGATGAAAGAGAGAGTAAAAGATAATTCTCCACATTGCCACCCCTTGTTGCCAAGAGGTAGTGATAGAGAAAAATTCTGCAAAGAGCAGAGTTAAAGAAAATTTTGCCAACTTTACAGTAAAGGTTATTGCTTTCTGCAAAAAAGAACACAATACTATTTCCTGGAAAACTTCAGCTAAGTCTGAAGCTGGAAGTGATGGATACTACAATTGCTATGGAGAAGTAAGCCTAGATAAACAGAGAAAGAACTCTGAAGCAGAACATGAAAGAAACACCCAATGGAATAAACTTGCCTGGCTGCTATGTTGGTGCCTACTGTGGTATTAGACAAGCATCAAATAAGCATCGAACTGATCAGATCCATTGAGCAATAGAAATATCTGTTCCTCACAGATGCTATACTTAATAAAGAATTGTAAAAAAAAAAATTATATAGAGTTCCTGAGAAAGAAAGAGGTGAAATTCTTAGCTTTCGTTGCTTTATATTTTGACCACATTCAAAAGAACAAAACTATACCAAATGAGACAAAATACCTCTGATGTCTCTAGTGAAAGATATGATTAAATAATAAGTAACAAGGAAAGAAATGACTACCTGTACTTTATACAAAGTAACTTTTGTACTTTCTTCCAGAGGCTCTTGAAGCCATGCAAATATCTTGTAGACTGGGTACTTGTAGCCATTAATTTAAAAATGAATACCACCATACATACATAATCCTGCCCAACTTTCTAAGTTCTGGTTACTATCCACAATTTCTTAGTTTTTGGTCAGGAACAAATCAGCAACATCTATTTAGGCAACCAGTTTGTAAATGACAAACTGAGATCTTGAAAGAGGTAAAATGCCCAACGCCATAAAAGCAGTATTAGAGCCAGGATATCAACTTCCCATCTTACACTGATTGCCTCTCTCATTCCACCATGACCTCATCTTATCCTCAGCCTATACTTATACCATTCCACCAGTCACAGTGTAATCATCATGATCGTCGTCATCATCATCATCAATAATAGTAATAGCATTTATATGGTGCTTTAAGTTTTGCAAGTGCTTTAAATATGTATCTAATTCAATCCTTACAACAACGCTGAAAGTTTTGTTTTTAATCCCATTATATAGATGAGGATACTGAGACTACATCTCTTTCTACTATTCCATTCTCATCTCTCCTCATCCTAAAATCACTTTCCCAGGAATATGGAAATGGATTACAAATCTCTGGCAGCTTCCCCTATACAAAGCAACCTGGAGAAAAGAATTTGAGTTCTGAAAAACATTGAAGTTCAGAGGAATCCCTGTGTACTAAAGGCTTATTTTTTTACCACTAGATGGCACTTGTGCGTCTCTGTGGCTTTTGACTAAGTAGCCTCTTTAACAAATTACCACTTTAACAAATTAACTATTAGTTAAAAACAATCTATAACTAACTCTTAAGAAATCTAATCATGAGACACCACTCAGAGCCATTTCTTTTAAAATAAACATCTTAATGCTCAACAGAAGCCTCTTTGTTATTGCTCCTGCTAAACAATCCCTCTGATTTCCATTCGTTGGAGTATATATAATTTACAACAGTTCCTATTACTTAGATTTGCAGATCATTTTTCTGCATGTGATAGAGCTTATTCTGAAACTAACCTCTGGAGGAGTCACAGCTTGATTGAGTTTCTGATTTAGCTAATTGGTGCCTGTTCTTCAAATTGGATGGTTGCCACCCCATTCAGAGAAGAGAAGCAGATTTCCTCTATCTTCTTAGTGCTTCTGCTAAAATGATAAACTGACATATTCAGCATGATATCTCCTTGGGCCCTTTCTTTCCACTGATTTTCTTGTCCAGTAAGTATTTTAGAGTGAGAACCAGTCCATTTATTGCAGATCTGGTTCTCTAGGGTTCTATCCGAGCTCTATTTAATTGTTCTACTTATCAAAAAGTAAGAGTCAAAATAAAGGAGGTAAGTTCTATTAAGTTGACAGGCTTTTGCACAAACAAAATCAATGCAAATTAGAATAAAAGAAGGAAAACTGGCAGCTGGAGAGAAAAATTTGTATGAATTGATGCAAATGATACAAGTATGATTTCCAAGATTTATAGGGAACCAGCACAAATATATAAGACCAAGAGCCATTCCCCAATGCACAAGTGGTCAAAAATAGAAACAAATTGTTCTCAAAAAATGGAAATTTATTAATAGGTATATTAAGCAAACAAAAAACTTCATATTAGATCCTGGAGATAACAGTAAGCCAAGAAAGTTTATCGAATAGGGAGTATGTTGTAAGACCTAAGCTTTAATAAAAAAAAAAATCACTTTGGAAGCTGAATGGAAGATGGATTAGATTGGTAAGGGTTTTGAAGCAGGATGAATAATTTAAAAGTTATTGTAATAGTCTAAGTGACTGAACTAGGGTGGTGGTTGTGTGAGTAGAGAGAAGAGACATTTAGAATAGATTGAGATGGTACAAAAGTAAATATCTGGAAACCAGTAGATTGTATGGCATAAGCAAAAGTAAGGAGTAGACGTTATCACTAAGTGATAATTAGGAGAGAAAAGAGAAGAGAGCCCATGAGAGACCCTCGGGGGACACCTTGAATAATGGATATAGCATGCATGAAGCAGCAAAGTAGACTAAAAAGGAATAGTTAGATAAGTTGGAGGAGAACAAGGCAAGAGCAGTATCATAAAATTCAAAAGGAGATGGTCAATAATGTCAAATGGAACAGAAAATTCAAGAAGTATAGGGATTGTAAAATGCAATTAAATATGACAGTTAAGTGTTACCTTACTATCTTTAAAAGATCGGGATCAGTTGAATGATGAATTTTGAAGCCAGATTGCAGAAGGTTTGAAAGAGAGGAATTAAAGGCATTCACTATAGACATCTTTCTCAGAGGTTAGCCAAGTAAAAGAGGACATTGGAAATTAGCTTGCAGGGATGGTAGGTCAATTAGCAGGTTTGGTTTTTTTTTTTTAAGAATAGAGGAAACATGAGTGTGTTTGTAATTGGAGGAAACATGAGTGTGTTTGTAATTGACAAGAAAGAAATCCATAGAGAAAGATTAAAGAAAAACTGCATAGTGTTGCACTATGGTGGAATTACATCTTATTCTATTCATTTTATGAAATATGTTGGCATTAAGATAAAAAAAATGAGTAAAATACCTGTGCCCATTGACCCACATTTTTCCCTCTATTAGACATATATCCTAAGGAGGTCAGAGCCAGAAATAAAAATCCTATATATAACAAAATATTCATAGCATCACTTTTTACTGTAGCAAAGAATTTAAAAACAATATGCTCATCAATTGGGGAGTGACTAAATAAATTATGGCATGAAAAAGTAATGCAACATTACTATGGCATAAGAAATAATTAATAGAGAATTTAGAGAAGCGTGGGAAGTCTCACACCAGGAATACAGTATACAATCACAGGCACCTACAACAAAATAGAACTTAAACATTATGTAATTTTAACGACCAAGATTTATCCAAAGAAAGGAGGAAATATGTCCTTCTTTCTCTTCTTTGCTGAAGTGGAGAATTTGGATTATGGAACATTCCATATAATATCAAATTCAGTCTCTAGACTTACTACTTTTTCTAAATTGATTTTCCCCTTTTATGTTTTATCCTTTGACAAGTCACTATACCTTTCTGCACATTGGCTTCTCATCTGTAAAATGAAAGAGTTTAACTGGCTCTATAACCTTGGGCAAGTCATCTAACCTCTCATCTGCAAAAGGGGGACGGAGAGTTTGTAGTAGATAGAGCCCTTCCAATTTAAAATCTATGGTATTATGATCTTATGAGCAGATGATTTCTCAAGTTCCACTTGTTATAAATTCCATAAAGCTGATGGGCAATATGCTTACCTGCAGGAAAGATATAGATTTGCTATAGGCTAAACATATTTTTTTTATAAAATAATAAGTTTTAAAGCTGGAAGGCAACTTAGCATATCACCTAGCCAATCATTTCACCTTTGGATGAAGAACCTGAAGATCATGGAAGTGAAATGGTTTGCCCAGGGTCAGGGAAGCCAAAAGTAGCAGAGTATGAGTTAAACCCAGGTTTTCTGACTACAATTTTTGTGACCTGCCCTATTTTTTTCTTCAAAGCACTGACATTTTCACTTGAAGGATTATAGTACCAGTACAGAGCTGAATGAATAATAATGTAGATTTAATTTCACAAACGGATCTCTTGAGTTGACGTAGTTTTGGTTTTATAAGATATAGTTTTGGGTCTAGAGATAGCTATAGTCAGCTGTAACCATGTCAAGACAACCGATTGTGAAATTTTACACCTTGAAAATTGGCAAAGGCTTCAAATCCAAGATTGATCTATTGTTTTGTTGATATCTGAACTTCAGAAAGTGATGGAGACAGTGTTAATAATGGAGATTAAACTTATAAGTATAACCAGCCCCTGAGAATTGTTAAACTCTTACTTGTATGTTACCATATTGGGTCTATTCCTTTTTAAGATGGATTTAGAACAGGGATAAGCAAACTATATCTCTAGGACCAAATCTGACCCACAACCTATTTTTGTATGATCCTCAAGCAAAGAATGCTTTTTTACATTTTAAATATAATAAGATTTCATTTTAGAATTTAAAAACTGTAAGTACAAAGACCTGGTGCAAAAACAAGCTCCATAATTTGCCAACCTGATTTCAACTTCAGATCAAATCATGTTTACCAAATGTAATTATAAGTTGTAAAACAATGTTTCTTGCCAGTTTGCATTCTTTTTTAGTTATCAGTAAAGATGTTTTCACCACATAAATATTAGTTGTTGTTCAACCATTTCAGTCATGTCCAACTCTTTGTGACTCCATTTGGGGTTTCTGTGGCAAAGATACTGAAGTGGTTTGCCATTTTCTTCTCCAGCTCATTTTACAGCTGAGAAACTGAGGCAAAATAGGTTAACTGATTAGCCCAGGGTCACATAGCCAGTAAGTGTCTGAGATCATCCTTGAATTTAGAAGATGAGTCTATCCACTGTGCCATCTAGCTGACCCCCCACATATTTTTCCTAGATTAGTTCAGATTTAGGCATTTTTCTCCTATTCATCCTCCCTAAACTTATTATCTTGTCAACGAGATGAAGTTTCCCACCTCCATTTATTTCTTGGCTTAAATGCTTACAGGATGATGGCTTGTACTGGATAATAGTGGCCACAGGGCTCTATGGACTTCAATACTTATTGAAATTGATTCCTAGGTCTAGTAGCTACTAATTCAAATGTTACTTGGTTTTCCCTCACTGCCCCCCTTCATTTAGTGAATATGTAAGTTAACAAGTATTCTGAAAGCATATTTTCAATAAAGGATTTGCATAATCTTATAAAGCAAAAAAAATTAGCCTTCAGGAGAAATTGATAACAAAGGTCATTAAATACAATAAGTGGCACAGTTTTAAGTTACTAACTTATAATTGTGTTCCTATTGCTTCACTTCATAAAACTACACGACTGTAAGAAAGCATCTCTTACATTTATTCGTATTTAAATATTGTTCTTAAAAGCATTTTTTCCTTTAAGAAAATAGGCATGATTGATTAATATTACTTATGAACATCAAGATCCCTCTCCCAATTCCCAATTAGGACTCTAGGGATGGATTCATAGGGCAAGACTACTGTTCCATCTGTCCTCAGAATTCTAGACTATACCAAGAACACTCTTCCCTTCTTGCCAAATCCTAAGGTAAGCAGCCCTCGCATTCCTTCCACCAAATTCACTTCTGAGTACAGCATAGCCAACAGATAAGTCATTCCCTTGCTTGAAAGACATTAGTGTCTTTGATCCCAAGTTGATCCTATAATGAATGGGCTCATTCTAGCAGGTTGCTCCTCAGACAGCCCCAGTTCATGGGAATCATCTATTGTCAAACTCTTTTCTGGCCTCCAGTTTTTGTACTCTGGTGGCTCTTCTGATTTCTGAAGGTCAAAAGTAATAGACTAGACTGTTTTGTCCCCAAAAGTTATTCAAATAGAATCAAGAAAGAATAAACATAATGAGAGCAAAGATGTGAATTCATGGGCCCCATATAGATTTAGGTGTGAAAGCCAAAACCATTCTCCCAACTGACAAGTTTATAGCAGTTATTTTTCCTCCTTGAAAGTTACCAGGGAAAGAGAGAAAAGTTTTATTCTTCAAATAGTCTTTTGTATGCACAACAGTTCTATCTCAGGAGCCAATTTAAGGTTTTGCTTTCCCATGGAGTAAGCAGAGACCCATTGGATCTGTTGGAGAAGGTAATGTCAAACCACTCCAGAATCCTTACCAAGAAAATCTCATGGAGAGCTCTAGTCCATGAGATCAGGAAGAGTAGATATGACTGGGCATCTGCACAACATTAACAAACAGAAAGGAAACAATTATGAGTATCTGCAAAAGCTCTGAATCAGGAAAAGGATCCCCTACATTATTATCATTATATTTCCTGATGATTCCATAGGCTTCTATTTAGGAAGTCCAACATTGGGAAGAGGATATTGCTCATGGTTGAAGGATTGGGACCCTATTTGCCATTCCCTCATTATACTTATTTTTAAGCCTTCCTTTCTGTCTTAGAATCAATATTATGTATTATTTCCAAACGATAAGGGCTAGGAAAAGAGTATTAAGTGACTTACCCAGGGTCGCCCAACTCAGAACTGTCAGAGGTCAGATTTGAACCCAGGACCTCCCTGCAAGAAGTCTGGTTCTCAATCCATTGAGCCATCAATCTGCTCCATATTATACTTAATATATATTATTTTAAAAAAAGATTGAGAAATGCATCAATGAATTGTTGCATAATTTGATATTTGATTGTTTCCTAAGAAAACATATTTTAGTTAACATAGCTTAAAAGTGAATGTATTAAGGTATATATGTATATACACACACACACACACACACACACACACATACACACACACTTTAAGAGTTTTATCAAAATCAATCTGATTGCATGATACATGGATCCTGAAAGGTATAAATCTGGAATCATAGCTTATTCCACATTACCGTTGTGAAATATCTTTACCTGAAGTATTTTTCAAGACTTGCTTTGTAAGTATGGGAAATATGATTATAATAAACAATTAAGGAAGCATCTGACATAGAAGAAATGTTCAAGCAATTTTATCACTTGAATAAATACACATATATGTGTATACATATGTAGTCAAAGCTGTCTTCTAAGACTTTTAAAAAATATGCTTTTAACAGTTTTTTCTGCAAATCTCCATATATCAACAATTGCAAATATTCATTTTAAGGTAAATATCATACATAACAAATGCAGATACTGAGGAACAATATTAAGGAATACAGTCATTTTTTTCAAGTATTCAGATTTAAATTCAACTTAATGCCACTTAAAATGCCCCTACGTATATAAAGAAGCACATATTTTCTTGTTAGTTTTTATTTGCAAGTATCTAATGTTTTTAAAAATTGAAATTTAGTTTTGCAAAAATAAAGAATTAAACTGGAAGAAACATACTATACAAGGAATGTTTTTTCACATCTAAAATGAACATTTAATATATGAATGAAATAAAAAGTAGAATCTTCATCACATGTTAGCATTAAAATCATAAAATTTTATCTAAATCATTAAAATAATTAAACGTTAGTAAGATTTTATAAGTGTTTTAATATTTTGTTCTTTAAAGTAATAATAATAATAGCTAGCATTTATATAGTCCCTACTATGTGCTAGGCACTGTCCTAAGTGCTTTACAAATAAGATCTCATTGATCTTCTCAGAAACTTTGTGTGGCATATATCATTATCTCCATTTTATAGTTGAGGAAACTGAGGCAAAGAAAAATTAAGTGATTTGCCCAAGGTCACACAATTAGTAAGTGTCTAAATTGGAACTCAGACCTTCCTGACTCCCAGCATGGAGCTCTGGCCACCATGTCACCCAGCTGTTTACGCTTCCTTCATATTAATTCCTGATTTCCCTTTATGTATAGTACGTTAAGGCTTTAGCATCTGTTCCGAATTCTTTGATATAAAAGGTTGCTGTTGTCTTTGTGTGATGCAGAAGGTGTCTGTAAGCATTTTGTGGATTTCATTATGACACTAATGGCTGACAGAATCATAGCAAGAGCAGTGGAAGAAATTAAGTAAAATCAGCTGCTTCCTCTTTTCTATCAGCAGTAAAACAACCTATTCAAATTCTCTGTTATAAATGATTTTTGCTTGTCTAGCTGTTCTTTCCAGTATTATAATAGTATCATCACTGCACAGCATTATTGAAAATCTCAGCATGTTATAAGGTGATAACAGAAAACAAGAAAATATTATATCCATTCTTTCAACAAACATTTATTGAGCCGTGACCTGTGCAAAGAACAGTTGCAGGTGCCAAGAGAGACACAAAGAGAAATAAAACAGGATCCCTGACCTCCAGAAGCTTACAGTCTAGTTCAGACACAAATTACTCAAATATAAAAATAAAATAGAAGCACTTATGAAAGGTTAGGAACAAAGTGCAGTGAATTCACAGCTCTTCCTTGTGAATTGGTTAATGCTTTTTTATCCTCTTTTCCCAAAATAAGGAATTGGGTCAAGAATTTAAGCATAACTAATATTTCTTTTCCCCTGTACAATGTTTTTAGACTTTTTTTTGACAGTTAGCTATCTTATTTATTTTACAGTTAGGGAAGTCTATAATGAGTTCTTCATTCTAGGATGTATGATAATCTACTGATGAAAGCAATCATAAGTGTGTATGGAGTGGAGGCTAAGAATGCCTGCAAGCCCTGATCAAAACATTTTGACTGGCCCTAAAAAGTGAACAAATAGGGACAGCTATGTGGTAGAGTAACCAGCTTAGAGTAGGGAAAGCTTGGGTTCAAATCTGCCTTCAGATACTTCCCAGCTGTGTGACCCTGGGCAAGTCATTAACCTTGTTTGTCTCAATTTCCTCATCTGTAAATTGAGCTGGTGAAGGAAATGGCAAACCACTCTGGTATCTTTACCAAAAAAGGATGAAATAGGGTCACAAAGAGTGAGAGACAACTGAAGTGACTGAACAACAACAGGCCTATACTAAGACAGAAAGAAAAAGCTAACTGCCTTCAAGGAACTCACATTGTAATAGGAGAGAGAACATGTAAATAACTACATATATACAAGATGCATCTAAATAAAATACAGATGAAAGCTAATTTCAAGAGGAAAGACCCTGGTCACAGGAAGAACTGGGCAAGGACTCCTGCCTTCATTGGTCATCTACCTTTATTTTTTTGTAAATGGTCAACTATGAATCTGAATCCTTGCTTGCTGTGTATAAAAATCCATAATAATCATTAATAATCCATAATCTAATACTCCATTTTTGAATAGTGCTTTATGACTTTACCAAAACTTTCTTATATAGCCATAGATGTCAAGATAACTGGACAGAAAGGAAGGAGAGATATTAAAGGTTACTTCTGATAGTGAGGACTGAGAAAATAGAGAACAGTGGCTGTCATTTCAGGAAAATGGATTTTTCTGGTTATAGTCTTTAACTCCTCTCCCAAGTTTCTTGCACGCAATTCCAGTATATGATAGTATTTTCTAGCTGAGCTTCAGCGATTTTAATATTCTCTGGACAGTCTCTGTTCTGGAATATTTGAGCATGAAATATTCAGTCTAGCAAAATATAATACCGTGTGTCTCTTCTCATCTCATTGTTTAAGGGAATACATTGTGATGGTGAAAACCTTCATAAATAAGAAATATAGTGATTTCATTTGCTGGTAGGATGCTAATGCATGAAATTTCTAAAATATATTACCCTTTATTGAAAGCAAGTAACTATTAATAGGAACAAAAGCAAGAGTTAATTATAGTCAGACTGATGTTCTTCTTCCAGTAGATGCATTAAGTAACTCCCACTGATTTCAACACAAGTTATGAGTATGCCAAAAAGAAGAAACACATCAAGTTTTTGAAAAGTTATTATTTATTACTTTGCAAATCAAGACCAAGAAATAACTCATAAATAATTCTTGTGGATCACTTTGTTATAAGAATGAAAGAAGAGTTTGGATACATACATATATTTGTGTGATCGTATATAATGTGTGTATGTACATAAACATACACATATGTATTTATATGTCACCAGACTCATTTAAATCATATAAATATGGTTTACCTAAAATCTCACACAATTCATATATGCTTGTCCATATTCAAAGTCAAATTTATTCAAAACAATAATGTTATCTTGGTCAATTTGGACACTTTTTAGTTTTTCTTTTCTAAAAGTGAATCATCTGGGTATAGCAGCAAATACCCATAATCCCTGCTACTAAAAGAGGCTATGATTAATGAATAGATTGAGTCTGGGAGGTCTGAACACCAATGGAGTTAAAACGAATCTAGTGTCTACACTGTCTGCATCAACATGGTGAATCTCCAAAAAATAAGGGTAGAGTATGCCACTAGCTACTTAAGGAAGAAGGAAACGAGCTCAGATCCAAAATGGAGAAGAACAAAGACTCTGTACAAATCAGCAGTGGAATTGGCCTGGGAATAACTACACTTCCAGCCTGGGTGAAATAAGGAGACCCAGACTCAAAAAAGAAAAAAAGTACAATCTTCCCTAACCTGGAGTAGAAAAGAAATGAAAAATTATGATAGATTTAATTTCTTTGATAATATATGATCTAACTGACATATCATTTAATTCATATTAGGATAATATGCATAATAAATGAAATTTCCTAGTGGCTTTATGCCCTGAATTTGTATAGGTAAGTGGAAGATTCTTAACTAGAATTACAGATTCTTACAGCCTTTCATCCTTCACCAAATAACAACAACCTCTGACCCCCAAGCCTGACTGACCACTCTGGAATTACTCCACATTTATTCACAGTCTCTAATTTTTTTAAGAACTCACTACTAGAACACACTACTCTCTCATATTGTCTCACCAGGATTCCCAAGGACTTCCATTCTACTCTGTTCACTGATATCAAGTTATCACTAACCAGCACATCCCAGCCTTAAGTCCACTACTCAGTCCCCTTGTGAAATTAGAGGAATTTGTAGTTCTTTTTACAGCCACACACCCACCACTGTGATGAAGCAGAAATCTTCCACAAAGCAGAACTGCTTTGACACTTTCTCCCTCTTCCCATCTCAGCCCACTGCATTCTAGGCTTATGATAGTGACAGGTTGAAGTCGTCAAGGTAGCCCAAGTAGAATAATAGAGTTATCCAGCTTTCTGGTTCTTCATAGAACTAAGAAGTTCAGTTCAAAAATAGGACAACATCTATTTCAGAGTAACCAGATTCATCCTTATTTATTGACTGAAGGCATATTTCCAAATCCAGACCTTCTCAACAGTTAGCAAATAAAAAGAACAAACTCTTTAATTCTATAGAACTAGTTAACCAACTTTTAAAAAAACATTTTAAGGACAGAAAAATAAAAAAGCAAATAAATAAACAGAGGGAGGCCAGAGTAACTAAAAACCAAATATGTAAAGAACTGGACGAAATAAAGACACTGACCAAAGATTTTATTAAGGTATTTTCTTCCATCTATAAGCAGTGTTAGGAAGAAATTTTTGTCCTGTCTTTCTTTCTGATTAATGAGGCAAACTCAGAAACAAAAAAAGGATTTTATTCAACAGTCCAAGGCAGTAAGCATTGAGTAGGCTGGCCCTGGTTTGAATCCCCACTACTGTTTTTTAGAGTCAGAAGTAAACTATTCCACCCTCTCATGCAGGTTGGCTGTACACAGCCAGGGTCAAAGATTAAAGCGTAAGATCACTTCAGAATAACTTTGCAATGGTGACTGATTCTACACAGTAACAAATAATGAAGGGTTGTTACCCACACCAGTTCAAGTGCTGATAGAAGGTTCTATCTGGCCCCATGTGGGGGAGATCAGCTCTTAAGGAGAGGGCATGAGAAAATAACCAGAGTCCCACCTAGGAGCTCTGAGGAAAGCAATAGAGACTCTTCCCCGACCTGATCTTTGTTAGACCCAGTGAAGATGTGTGAAAAGAGTGACAATGTTTAAATTAGTTTATTGTAACCTATTTAAAGATCTTGAAATAGAACATTTCTTTCTTTCAGTTCACATATGCTGCCCAGAAGCAATGAGCTTCCTGAAATGTCTTCATTAAGAATCTAGATATTCTAGCAATTATTAAATACTTAGTTTCATTGTAAAAGAAATGTGTCAGGAAATTCACAGGAGCATCTTTGTGACAATTGAATAAGAATATGCCAAATAAACTGGTTTGTCTTTGTTTCTTTTTTAAACTCAAGCACCCTAGATTATGAAGTTTGAGTCTAAAGCTAAAATATTTAGAATATGGAAACATCGAAAACAATTCCAGTGGGGCAGACTTCTTACTGAGGTTCCATCTTAATTTAAAATGTTACTCAAATAGTTGATAAAGAATGCCAGGAGAAAGTTTGCTTATGCAAAGCATGTAGTTGGAGAAGAATGCCCTAAAAATGTAGACAATGTTGTCCTTTTACCTAATGAAAATTCAACTAGAAAAAATGAGAGAAAGCATACCAGGAGAGGCTGCCATTAGAAAGAATCTAAGAGAAAGGGCAAAGGATCTTCTCTAAACTATCCTCACTTATTACGAAAATGATGATAATCATGCCCAGCCTGAAACAGAGACCTCTCAGGGACCAATGTAAGAATATATCCCAAAGAAGGGAAAGGTTATCATCCCTGGGCCAGAAAAGGCAGAGTTGAAATACATAGGAAAATCAGCTTACTCAGGAAAGACAAGCAGAGTCTATTACTTTCAAAGCCCTGGGATGTCAAAAATGGAAACAAATGGGTAAATACATTGCTAAATTCCGAATTTAGAGCCAAGAGAAATTCAAAAAGATTGGGAGACCACACTGTAAGGCATTCCAGGGAATTTGTGTTTTGTCTGACTCAAACTGATTACCCAAAGCTTAAGAATTTCTGTTCTGTCATCTTGGATAACCTACCTTTGGCCAGTGCTGACCTGAGCACATAGTCAGTGGCAAGGCCTTGGACACCCAACAGCTCAGTCACCTCTGTTCAGGTGCCAACACTATGGCTTTATTTCTTAAGGTCAGCTAATGTCACATTAAAAAGGATCAGCTTCGTATAAAGAAGAATTTCCTGGAAGATAGAGAATTCTCTTCAATTCACAGGCTGCCCAGAAGCTTCTAGGCTTCCTGGAATTTATATTATATATTCAAGATCTCTCAGCAATCATTTGAAACACTAATTTTTTTTTTGCTAATAGAAACATATACAAAAATAGTACAAAGCAGTCCAAGGCTAGTAAGGCACAAAACATCCATCAATGAAGTACCCTGCGACTTTAACACCGTTGAGAATGAAGCAGAGAATATATCTTTAAGATAGCTTTAAGAAATCTTCATTACCAAAATAAAAGTTGATTATTAAGGTTCAGATTAATTTCCTGGCTCAGATAAGTAAGACTAGATGGGGAGAAATTAATTAACTATATTAGATGCCATTGGTAGCAACTATCAATAATACCACTTTAATGGAAGTATGACATTTGCTTCCTCTTTATTGAGTTATTGCCTAATAAACATGAGAAAGAATACAAAAAACCCTACTCTCCTTGACACAGTTTGGTTTACTTTGAATATGATATTCACACACACATATTAAACTTTATATATGTATATATATGTACTTTTTTATATATTTTTGTACTTTTTTAATTTTAAAAACTTTATATATATATAAAATGTAACTTTGGATGTGTCTTCTTGGCATGGGGTTTCATCATCTGGGCCATCTGTCTCATTTAGAGATAAGGAATCTATGGCCAAAATAGATTTAAATGATTTTCCCAACCTGACAGCAAGCATCGGAACTGGGATTTGAACCCGGGTCCTTTGGTTTAAAACAATGCATTTTTCCATATACGATGCTGATCATTAGACTTATTAGTCAGCGAATTATTTTTTATAAATACTATAGAAATTAATACTTGAATGGAGTTTTTGTTTGTTTTCGGATTTTAAATTTCTATTCATATAGTGGTAACATTTGGCCTCAAAAACTCAGACATCAAAATGACTACACAGAGCCCTCTGGACATTTTTGTCAACTTTCAGCCTCCATGTCCATAGTCTGAGCAGCTCTGCTCTTGCCATATGGCTCAGTGCATACTTCCTGCTAGTTCATGACAGGACCGGTGATATGTTCACATCGTAGATATCATAAATCTGTGACTTTCTGAGTTCGATGTTCCTGTAGCTTTAAGATTAGTGACTGTTTGGGAGTCTCACCTCACTCCCACCCAAGGTTTTTCTCATTTCTCAGATCACAGTGCTTGAGGTCTGTTCATCTATATGCAGAGAGCTAACAGCACTCAGTAGCCTGGAGACTTTTATTAGAACTCAGGAATAGCATCTTCCAAATTAATATTTTCTTTCAAATAAGTTAAACCTTCAAATATTCAAGTCCAAGTGCCAACAAAACAATAGAACAAGGCCAGAGGACCAAATATATGTGAGAGACTGAATCTCCAACTAGTCAATAGGACAAAAAAGTGTCATAGTTTGAATTTTTGCTTTTATTTTGGTGGGTTATTATTTGAATGAGTTTAATTTAAATAGCATAATTAAGCCTCAAGCTTAAGCAGAGAAGAACTATTGCCTTTAGTTATTGTTGTTCAGCCATGTCTGACTCTATGTGACCCAATCAATTTTTGTCCTTGGGGTATTCTTGCCAAAGATACTGGACTGGTTTGCCATTTCTTTCTCCAACTTGTCCTCATTTTACACATGAGGAATTGAGGCAAACAGAGGTTAAGTAACTTGTCCAAGGTCACACAGTTATTAAATGTCTGAAGCTGTATTTGAACTCAGATCTTTTGTTTGTTTGTTTTTTAACCCTTAGCTCAATACTTAAGTATCATTTCCAAGGCAGAAGAGTAGTAAGGGCAAAGTAATTGGAGTTAAAGGACTTGCCCAGGTTCACATAGCAAATGTCTGAATTCAGATTTTAACTCAGATCTATTTCTTTTTTTAAACCTTTATCTTCTTTTTTTCTTAAATCAATACAATACCAAATATCGGTTCCAAGGCAAAAGAGCAGTAAAGGCTAGGCAATTTGGGTTAAGTGACTTGCCCAAGAACACACAGCTAGGAAGTACCTGAGGTCACTTTTGAACTGAGGACTTCCCATCTCCAAGCCTAGCTCTCTGTCCAGTCAGGCACCTAGCTGCCCCACTGCTTTTAGTGAATGCAAATAAAAGTCTTTCTCTCAATCCCCAAAATGACATTGAATTAAATATACTAGAGGGGAAAGCAAAACCCACAAAACTTGAGGCAAGGACCATCCTCCCTCTGACAGCATCCATTGATTCACTGGAATTTTAGTCTCAGCGTGACTTGAGGCACTGTTCATAAGTACTACCACTTTGTCATTTAGGAATAGGTGTTTGAGAGCAACAATTAAACAGTCATTAAACCATGAGACAGCTACACTCAGGGGAACCCATCAAAAGTACCGTCAGGATCTGGCAATGGAGGAGCCTCTTAAGACATATGGCAGGTGCGATGCCACTCAGGCGAGGGGTCCTGGGAGTTGAAAGATGACAACAATGTCCAGAGAGCTTTTCAGGAGAAAAGCAGGAAGCTGGGAGTAGGTGAGGAAGATGACTGTTTTTCACTGTTTTTACTATCCCCCACATGCAATATTTCCAATACATTAACAGTACATTAGAGTTGGTTGCACGCTAACTGACTAGAATAGAACCATGAAATTGGCCAAGTCTTGCTCGTTTTAAAATGCAGATTGATAACTTATTGTTGAGGGAATGAAGTCTTTCCAGTCCTGTAACACATCGGTCTATAACTAATGAGACTCTCGGGTCATCGTCATACCTGTTCTGCTTAATTTCTTGCACTTGTTTGGCTAGTCAGCCATCTGTGGTACTTAGGGCAGAGAGCTGGAAATACAATTCTTTGGAACGCTATAAGAGATTGATATACCCAAACATGAATCTGAAGAAGATACATGAAAGTCTAACTAGGAGGTTTTGTGTGAAGAGATCCCAAAGCTATTATCGGCAGTCTTTTCTATCAATCACAGGTCTCTTCTTCTTTGTATAAAAAACATTTAACTAAGTTATAGGCATTGTAAAGGTTGACCCTGAGAACAGCTGAGTGAAGAAAAATGCTGTGTTAATTGATTGTACTTCTGGTGATTTATTGTAATAATAAATGACTTTTTACTGTGCTAACACAGTTAACTCTAATCATATTTGACAAAAGAAAATTCAAGAAATTTCAGGATGCCATAGAACTACTCCAAAAAAAGAATCATATGCTTTGAGTTTGTTTTTTAAACACTTCTCTTAATAACAACTCCAAAACAGAAAGACAAGGCTAGGCCAAGGGAGTTAAATGACTTGCCCCAAACCCCACAGCTAGGAAGTATATAATTCTCCTCAGAAGGGAATGTATGTTTTATAATCTATAATGTAAAGTTCAAATTCTTTTGGGAGTAATTTCAGGATAAGAAATTTGCCATCTCCCCAAAATCCAGACAGTGAGCCTGTTTGGAGAAGGCTCCATGAAGATGCCTGAAGAACCTTCAATGGATCATGATGATCCAAAATGAACTTTGGGGTGCAGTTGATTGAACTATGGGGAGTTGAATGCATTTGTTTTGAATGTACACTCTTATGCCAAAGGGGACTGCCCCTAAGTGGCTTTTTGTCAATGCATTGAACGTTGCCTTTGTTCTTTCACCCCTTTATTTCCCTTTTATCTCCGAATTACTGTAAATTTTAATTTGATTATGTTTTCATGATCCATTGGGGAGACTGGTCTCCCAAAGGATCATAAGGGGGAAATGTAAAAGTTGGAAGACCTTGTACCCCCTGAAACTACATTACCCAAACTCCCTTTTGCCACACCCATAATTTGTGTATTGTTGGTCGGTTTACACAGGAGGTATTTAAATTGGGTTTTGTGGTCATGCTTTTCTTCTTCTTGGCATGGGATTCAATGTGGTTAGTTGTGCTGGGGTGTGCTGAGAGAGGTTTGAGGTCACATGGGATGAGTAGAGACTATTTCCCTGCATTACTCTAGCTATCTAATTTTATATTAATAAATCCTTATAAATATCATACTTTGGAGGCATTGAATATTAATTTTAGAACTTACAGTTGTTATCTGAGGTAAAATTTGAACCCAACTCCTCCAGGACTGGCACTCTATCTATTGTGCCAGTTGGCTGCCTCTTATCATATTCTTCTCAGAGGCAGTGAGGAATAGTGAGCTAGAGAGCCAGCCTCAGATTCGGGAAGACCTGTGTTCAAGGCATACCACTGACACACACTCTCAGGGGACCTCTGACTGTGAGTGCCCTGCCCTTGGCAATTCACTAAGACTATATATAGGATAACCATCAATCTGCATCCAGGGAAGAATTTTTTTCACTAGAATTTCCCTGCAAGGATGAAATCACAGAGTATAACTTGAGTTACCTTGTCATTAGCCTTGACTTTTTTCCATAATTGTCTGCAAAAAAAGCTTGTAATTTAGTAGTTTGAATAGAGACTGACCTGGTCCCTCTTCTTTACAAGTCAACTGTACTAATGAGTCTATCAACAAGCATTTATTAGCCCCTTCCTCCATGGCAGGTTTGGTGCAAGTGCTAGAGATACAAAGATGACATTAAAACAGACTCTTTTTAAGTTCCTTGAATTTCATCTGTAGAGAATGTAGAAGGAAAAGGCATCAGCTCTAAACTTAAACTTTCCCAGGAGTTTGCACTGTGCTAGTCTATACTTGATGGGGGCAGCTAGCTGGTATAATAGATAGAATGCCAGGCCTAGAGTCAGGAAGACTATTCTTCCTCATTTCAAATCTGGCCTCAGACACTTACCAGCTGTGTGATCCTGGGTAAGTCATTGAATCCTGTTTGCCTCAGTTTCCTTATCTGTCAAATGACAAACCACTCTACTTATCTTTGCCAAGAAAACCCCAAATGGTGTCAAGAGGAGTCAGGGAACACTGAAAAAAATGACTGAAAGATGACAACTACACAAAATAGGCATTCAATAAATATTTATTGAATTGAATTAAATTGACTCTTAGTCTAGAGCCAGATTGCTTAAGGGTATCACTGTCCTCTACCTAGTAAGTCCTTTATGTATTCATTGAATTGAATTGTTATGGATGAAAAATAGGAAGGCATTGATGTTTGTCAGCCTTGCCAATGCAATTAACAATCCCAAAAAGGGAAACTATTCCTAAGGGGAAAAGGCTCAACCAAGCCTAAATCTGAAAGATAACTCAAATCCAAATACATGCAAAATTCATCCCAAGGAGTTTATTTCTATTGACAAAGGCCAAGGGAAGTTGTGATGCAGAGAACAAAATAAGGGTCAAATCTGGCAAGCCAAAATGCTTTGCACCGGTTACACTACAGTGTAAGCACATAAGACATTGTATGATTGACATTTTGCCTCACATAATAACTACCTGAAAAGATGATCTTTTATGGCAATGACATGCTGGTTCAATCTCCTTCCTAAACTGCATTGGTCCTACTGTGGGGCAGCAGTTACACATTTTAAACAGTAGTAAAACGGTGTGTGCTGAAAATGATATTTAAGAAAGGTCAGTATAGCAATGGTATTATGCAAGGCTAATTAGAAGGAGTAAAGTTTGGAAGCAGAAAAAGAAAGCAGAATCAATGAAGCTATTGGAGGAATTTAGACATGAGGTAATCAGGCCATATCTTAAAGTACGAGCAGGATAATGCCTCTACTCATCTATCCCCTGGGAGTCCTCAGGTCCTGGTAGACCTATTATTTTGTTTTATTTTGCTTTGCTTTGTTTAAATCTACCCTGAAATCTCCAAGATCTCAGATTTGCTTCCTGTTGTTTTTGTTTTATACTAATGAATAATGAATACAGGAATGAAGAAGTCAGGGAAAGATGAACCCTTCTACGAGAAATGACACGTCTAAACTGATATAGATGATGGAAGGGGAAGAGTTAGAGTTGATGCCCTGTTTTTGAGACAGTTTTAGGTAGAACAGTTAAGTCACTAACAGAGATGAGGAAGTTGGAAGGGAGACCTCGTGCTTTCTAGGATACCAGAGATCCTACAATTTAATCTTCTTTAGAGTTAATATAAATCTCTATGGCTAGAGTTTTCTGCATGTAGTAAAATGTTTCAGGCTATATTCAGTCCTACTTGTTTCTGAAAAATTAGAAAAATAAATCTGGTCCCCAGGTTACTGACCTAGTTACTTCTTTCAGAAGTAATTAGGTCAAGGAGGAGGAAGAAGAGTGAGGATTTGGAGGACAAAGAAAGTCAATGAAGGTCCTGGATGAATTTAAATGGACTTCAGCCAAAGAAATAGTGTAAAGCTAAAATGAGATGAAAAATGGAGATGATTACTATCATTCTGTGTCAATAATGTGGTAACTACACAAAAAAGAAGTTAAGGGAAAATTGAAGTAATTATCAAGTTGCTTAAAGCATCAAATACCAAGATGATTCACATGAATTTCCTTGATAATTGCTTCAATTCTCCACTGAACTCTGCATATAAAAGCACACACACACACACACACACACACACACACACACACACAAATCATCAGTTCCCTGATCCATAGTCATTCATTCAGTAGCAATTTATTAAGTCGACCATAGACTTTTAGTGAATGTGAAGTCCATTAAAAGCAATTTATTCTTTGTCCATTATGGACAAAGAAATCTGCTAGATGCTAGAGGACCTACAATACTAACTGAAGTGTTTATTTCTGCTCTCATAGAACTTAGGAGAAGTTAGTTTGAGAGGAAAATGATGAATTGTGTTTTAGACAGTGAGAATTTTGAACTATACTGGGACTTACTGGCAGAAATATATGATGAACAGTTTAAAATGAGAGTCAGAAGTTCAAGAGAGGTGTCAGAGAGAGAGAGATGTAGGAGACACCCTCCTAAATGTAATAATTGAAGCTGTGGGAGTGAATGAGATTGCTGAGAGAAAGAATATAAAGGAATGAGACCCAAGAAGAAAACTTTAGAGAAAACCAAACTTAAGAAGTCAGGAAGAAGAAAAATAAGCAAAAGAGGCAGAAGAATAGAGTAGAAGAGAAAGTGTAAAGAAAGCAATAGCACAGAAGTCAAAGGAAGAAGAAAGGAAACAGGAGCATATTAAGCATATTAATGTGTCATGCAATGTGCTTTTCAAATATTTCCTCATGTGATCCTCACAACAACCCTAGAAGAAAAGTTACTGTTATTACCTATTATCATTTTATAACAGAGGAAACTGAGGGAGACAGATTTAATTGCACAGGTTCACAAAGCTAGTAAAGACCTGAGGTTGCATTTGAATTCAGGTCTTCCTGACTCGAGGAGCAATGCTCTATCTACTGTGCCACCTAGGAGGAAAAAAGGATCAAGAAAGGAAAGGTCAATAACGTTAAATGCTACAGAGAGGTCAAGGAAACTTAGAAGTGGGATGGGGTGGGGGGAAATAGCCAAATTAAATTTGACTACGAGAGTGGCTTTAATGACATTTGAGAGCATAGTTTCTCTAAAGGAATAGGAAGGAAGATAGAGGAGTGAGTGACTGGTGAGGAAGTGGAGGTATTTGGTATAGATTACTTTTTTATGAAGATTAGCAGTAAAAGGGAAAAGAGAAAAATGGAACAGTTGCTTCATGAGAGAGAAAAGCCTAGTCAGAGCTATAACTAGGACAGAAAAATGGGGTTTTGTCTTAAGGGTGCCAAAATAAATAGAATAAATATAAAGGGTGTCAGTGATATTAAATGCACTGTTAGTGGAGTTGTGAACTGATACAACCTTTCTGGAGAAAATTTTGGAACTATACCCAAAGTAGTATAAAATTGCATCTCCTTTGACCCAAGCAATGCTACTACTAGATCTGTATCTCAAAGAGATAAAAGAAAATAGGAAAGGATCTATATGTACAAAAACATTTAGAGCAGCATTTTTTGTGATAGCAAAGAATTGATAATGGAGAAGATGCCTATTGGCTGGAAAATGGTTGAACAAATCATATCTGCTTTTGATGGATTACTATTTTGACCTAAGAAATGACTGACAGTATGGTTTCAGAAAAGCCTGGGAAGACCTATATAAACTAATGCAAAGTCAGTGAAGGTCCTGGATGAATTTAAAGGGATTTCAGCAGAAGAAAAAATGAAATGGACAGAACCAGGAGAACACTGTAAATAGTAACAGCAATATTGTAAAGATGATCAACTGTCAAAGACTTATCTACTCTGATCAAATCAATGATCCAAGAGAATGACCCAGGACAAAAAATGTTATCCACTTCCAGAGAGAAAACTGATGAACTCTGAGTGTGGATCAAAGCATCTTTAAAAAAAGAAAACTTTATTTTTCTTGTGTTTTGTGTTTGTATTTTCTTTTGCAATATAGCTAATATGGAAATAAGTTTTGCGTGACTTCACATGTATAATCAATATATTTCTTGCCTTCTCAGTGGGTGAGGGAGATGTGAGAGGGAGAGAATTTGGAATTCTAATTTTTTAATTAATGTTTAAAAATTTATATGAAATTGGAAAATATTTAAAAAAGAGAATACTTTTAGAGAATAGCAATTTTAGAGAATACTTATAGTACTTTTTTTTTCCTTCAAAGAAGTTTAGAAGCAACAGAACATGGTGCCTAGTTAACACAAATAATAAATTAGGAAGATGCCAGGTGGTGGGCTATAGTGAGTTCTTCTCCTCTTCCCCAGTATGAGGTTGTCACTCTACAATGGGATCTCAGGGTCTCTGCTTCTTCCCTCCAGTTAGTCATAACCCATGAATGGTTGGTGGTACTTAAACCAGTTATGGCTCTAAGTATAGAAAATGATGTTTTTAGCATTTGAAAGTCCTTTCAACATTTGTAGGCAAATTTGAAGGAGCTAACAAAAAAAAGGAAGAAAGAAAGAAAGAAGGAAAGAAAGAAAGATAGAAAGAAAGAAAGAAAGAAAGAAAGAAAGAAAATGTCCCATCATAGAAATTACATTTGTTTNGAAAGAAAGAAAGAAAGAAAGAAAGAAAGAAAGAAAGAAAGAAAGAAAGAAAGAAAGAAAGAAAGGAAGAAAGGAAGAAAGGAAGAAAGGAAGAAAGAAAGAAAGAAAGAAAGGAAGGAAGAAAGAAAGGAAGGAAGGAAGGAAGGAAGGAAGGAAGGAAAGAAGGAAAAGAAAGACTGAAACTGAATGAGGGAGAAAAGATGATTACAAGAGCAAGCTCTTAAAGGCAATGGAAAGCACCAAGTCACAAGCAGATTTAGTCTTGACTGTATATGGATACTTCTTCCTGTGAATGAGTCAGGAAGGAGGACAAAACAGGTGAAGGAGTAAGAAATCTAGACATCAAAGGAACTCACATGATATTGTTGAGATCTTTTCAGTAAAAAAAAAAAAAGATGTCAAATTATCTGGGGTGTGCATGTGTGTGTGTGTGTGTGTGTGTGTGTGTGTGTGTGTGTGTGTGTATGGGACAGAGAGGATTTGGTGGATGTTGAAAGTTTGAATAGAAAAAAAAGAAGGAACAACCATCGCAGGGAATGAGATAGGACAGGGAATCAGTAAGACCAGATTAAAAAAAAAAAAAAAAAGATTGCCAAGCAATAGTGAGGGTATAATCAGTCATAACATAACTTGTTGTTGTCAGAATAAGGGGGAATAAGCCTTTACTAATGGCCTACCCTGTGTTCAGCTTATTACAAATACCTCATATCTTCTAAACCACCCTGGGAGTTTGTGTCATTATTATCCCCATTTTACAGTAAAGAAAACTGAGGTAGATAGAGGTTAAATGACTGGTCCAGGATAACACAATAATTCAGGATATAAGGTTTTAATTCAACTGTCACCTTCCTGATGCCAGGCCCAGTACTTTAATCACTTTGACATTTAACTAACAGCTTATATTATTATAACAGCATTTGATGCTGGCCTTGCTAGCTTCTTGGTGATTAATGGCTCCATTAACTTTGTTAACTGTCTTCTCACTAGGTTTTGGGGGCACTATCTCTGCCAATTCTTATCCTACCTATCCCACCACTCCTCAGATTCCTTTGCTGGATCTTCATCTAGATCACACTCTCCAGCTGTAGATGTCTCACAGGAGAACCCTTCTCTTCTCTCTCCCCACTGCTTCCCTTGGGGATCTCATCTGCTCCTGAGGATTTAGTGTCCATCTCTTTGCTGATGATTTTCAAATCTCCCTATCCTGCCCCAACCTTTCTGCTGATCTCCATTCTCTCATTGTCAATAGATTTTTATACATCTCAATTTGGATGTCCAATACAAACTTAAACTGAACATGTTCAAAACAGAAGTGATGTCTTTATCTTTTCCTGTTCAATCCGTCTTCCATTCACCCACTAAAGTGATTTCCCCAAAGAAGAGGCACAGTCATGTCACCCCCTCCCCTAACCCCACTTGACAGACTCTCATGGCTTTCTATGGCCCTCAGGATCAAATACAATCTTTCTTGTTTAAATTCAAAACCCTTCATAACTTTGACACCTCCTAACTTCCCAGTATTCTTATACTTTATTCTCCAATGTACTCTTCAGTCCAATGCCAATGGCTTCCTTTCTGTTCCATAAAAAAGAGACTGCATCTCTCAGCCCTGGGCAGTTTCTCTGATTATACCCCATGCCAGGAAGGTCTCCTTCTCAGTCTACTGGCTTCCCTGACTTCCTTTAAGTCCCAGCTAAAATCCCATCTCTATAGGAAGCTTTTCCCAAAATCTCTCAATTCCTTTGCCCCCTCTCTGATTTATTTCTGATATATGCAATAAATAGCTCATTTGTATTTCAGTATTTGCATACTGTCTCCTCCTTTAGATTGTGAGATGCTTGTGGGCAGGAACTATATTTTGCCTCTTTTTGTATCCCACACACTCAGCATAGTGCCTATCACATAATAGCATAGAATATATGCTTAATATAGGGTTTGGGGGCACTAAAAACCTAGTAAATGCTTAGAAAGGTTGATTGTTTAGGGAACCATAAAATCACTGAGGTTGAAGGGATCTTAAAAACCATCTAAACCCAATAGGCTCATTATACAGCTGAGAAGAAAGAGGATGCTCCACGTTAGGTGACTTTCTCAGGGTCACAGAGTAGGTATTATGACACTTCTGGGGCATGAATGCAGGCTTTCTGACTTTGTTTTCTTCCCTGTCTTCCAACTATACCACTTTGTCTTGCAGAAGGATCAAAATGGAATATCTGTAAAGAACTTATAAATTCTTGTTCCCCTCCCTTGTGGTTGTTTAATCATTCACTTGTGTCTGACTCTTTGTGATCCAGTGGACCATAGCATGCCAATGTTGTCCATGGGGTTTTCTTGGCAAAAATACTAGAGTGATTTGCCATTTCCTTCTCCAATGGATTAAGGCAAAAAGGGTTGAGTAACTTGCCCTGGGTCACACAGCTAGTAAGTGTCTGAAGCCAGATTTAAACATAGGTCTTCGTGACTTCCAGCTCAGCAGTCTATCCACTGAGTCACCTAGCTAGCTGCCTCTACTGCCCTTCCCCAAAAGAATTATGTCGAATTCTGACCTTCTCCATTTGAAAATTCTGTAGTCATTTGTTGCATAGGAAGAAGCTATAACCAATAATGCAAACTCCATTGCTCACGTTCTTCACTTGCCACATTTGTAAGTGCTCATAGTTTGTGGAATTGAACTGAATTGAATTGTTGTCAATCCTGAACCCACCAGGAGGCAGCCCTTTCTTTTATTTTTTTTTTACTGTCAATGCAGTCTTTAATAATTATTTCTTGACATTTTGCAATCCATGTTCACTCCCTCTTTCCCACTCTTCCCAAGATGGCAGATATATGTTGCACATGTATTATAATATAATACATATTTCCCTGCTCATCATGTTGTAAAAGGGAGGCAACCCATTCTTTATGCTACTGCCAAAACAGTCTTCCTCATATACAGCTCTAACCACTTCATATCTGAACTTGAAACTTACCATGATCCCTACTGAAAAACAATACCAACAACTTCTTAGCTTGGCATTCAAAGCTCTCTGTAATCTGGCCAGTGTTCCTCTCTCTAGGTACATACTGTTGCTGTTCAGTCATGTCCTATTCTTTGTAGCCCCAGTTAGGGTTTTCTTGGCTAAAATAATGGATCGATTTTCCATTTCCTTCTCCAATCCATTTTACAGATGGAGGAAATGAGACAAACAAATTAAGTGACTGGCACAGGGTCCCACACTTAATATCTGAGGTGGTATTTGAACTCAAGTCTTCCTGACTCCAGTTCCAGCATTCTACATCTGCTCAATTTATCCAACTATTCCACATTCATTCAGCCTTAAATCAGACCACTCACAATTCTTATCCTCTCCCAACCCTATGTCTTTACTCACTATTATATTTCCTACCCTATAGATTCTTTACAAATTGCTTTTCCTATTGAAATGCCTTGTTTCCATCAAGTTCTAGGTCAGGTTCCATAAAATCTTCTTGCTTGTGCAGCTGGAAGTGATTTTCCTCCTTCCTGTGTCCTTTTGTTCGACTTCTTCAAAGCACTTACTATAATCTAACCTACATTACAGGTTTGGCATATATTTATATGACATCCTCTCCCTCTGCCTGACTGTGAGCTTCGTAAGGATGAGGCAGGCCCTGTATTGTTTCATTCTTTTCTACCAGTAACTACAGCACAGTGATTTGGACATCACTGTATAATTCTTTATAACTCCTTGAATTAGGTTCAATTGAATTGAATATTTGATGTGAAATGATGTCAGTTTCTTAGAAATAATGCTAATGAAGTCATAACATAAATGCTGTCTCAGAGCATCTGCAAGAAAAAAAAAAAAGACATGATGTCATGCCTGAGCAATAGTAAGTAAAGTGGAATATTGACATCACTTGCTCTTACCTGACAGTTTGTAAGTGGAACTAATATATAGGACAAAAATTTCTTTTTCCCATCTTGATCATGGACTATGGAGAAGAGAAAAGAACTTAAACATTATCCCCATTGCTTCAGAAGTAGATTAATTTTTGATTCAATAAACATAGAATTTATTTCTATAGATTTAAATCCATACCTGAAATGTGGAATGTTGAAACATATGAAGAAATGGAGTTTTTTAAAAAGCAATCTTTTATTAATTCAGGTATGAAATTATCTTGACAAGTCAAGTGTGACCTTGACTCCTGTGAGATTTCCCCTTTTTAATTTGGTATTTAAAAGTGCTCAAAACTGCCAGAGCAGCCATAAATCTCTAAATCTAAAAGAAAGCCCTTTGAAGCCCTAGACAGACAATTCAATGGAAGTTTCCTAACAAGTGCTGTATTCATGCTGCTCAATTGGGAGTGAGCCCTTGTTTTGGTGTGTTTAAGAATCTAAAAAAAGGGATTTTAACTTTGTGTGTGTGTGTGTGTGTGTGTGTGTGTGTGTGATGGGCCCCCTTGGGCAGTATACTAAAGCCTAAGGACCCTTTCTCAGAATGTTTTAAAATATATAAAATAAGGTACATAGAATTACAAAGAAAGCCAATTATATTGAAATGTGGTTATCATTTTTTAATTTATAGATGCCAGATTAAGAACCCCTGAGTAAAGTTGCACATTCTTAGTTTAATATGGTCTCCATTTTTACAGATACTATGGCTTATTTCTTTTAGATCTCACCCATCTCCTCAGATAGAGCATTGACAAAGTTAGCCACCATGGGAGGGGGTAAGGAGAAGAGAATAAAGGATAAAGTCTCCCAGTGATTGCAACTGCAAAATTGCAAGAACAGCTTTCTTGATTATGCCAGTTAAACACTCAGATGTTTTTAAAAGAAAAAATTGATAAAATTTTGTCCAGTTTCTTATACCTTACTATGCACAGAATAACATTCTTGAAATACAATTCTGTGATCTTCTGTCCTAGAAAAGTTTCCTCTATAATTTAACTGTGTTGAGACACAGTGCACACAGACATTATGCATCTAACAAATATGGCATTAAATCTTGCCTTTATTAAACAAATAGAGATTGGATGTATTATCTGTAAACCAGGAGGACCCATAGATAATCTTTACTGCAGTATCATCCAGGACCTATGTTTTGATCTTGAAACTGGTAGATGGTTGTGGAGGTTCAGTCAGACAGAACCAGTTGAAACTGCTATCCAGAGCTATCACCATCTGGTCTACTGGGTCTCAGGATATATAATTGCAACAATACTAATTATACTACTAATAATTATTAACATCTTAATTGTTAATCAATTATTGTTAATAATCAGTCATTAATTATAATGGCTATATTAATTGACCTTTTATAAAGAGGAACTCAGTGTCCCCTTTAGACACTGTTTAATCCTGTTTTTCCCTTCTTGTTTATCCTCTGCCATGGGCATTTTCTCCTCCTTGCCACC
Source organism: Gracilinanus agilis (assembly GCF_016433145.1). Taxonomy (NCBI): domain Eukaryota; kingdom Metazoa; phylum Chordata; class Mammalia; order Didelphimorphia; family Didelphidae; genus Gracilinanus; species Gracilinanus agilis. The sequence continues at coordinate 224,260,089 of NC_058132.1, forward strand.
ACCCATTTGCTCAACACTGGTCCTATTGATGGTCTATTTGATCTCCCAGTAAAACAGTCTAAGAGGCTATAGAAATTGGAGAGTTGAATGACTATAAAAAGTGAACAAATGTCCCAATGAATGAATGTAAGGGGATGCTGATTTCTCCAATGAATAGGGGAAAAGTCTTGATTCCAGTTCATTGATGAGATTTACTTGCTAGCTCTGTTGACTAAACAAAGTGCTAAAGGGTTAAACTGATTTCTCAAAGTTACATAATGCATCTTGGTGTAATATATAAAGTATATGTTTTGGAGGTATTTTGAACTGCATTCTGATTTTCTTTCTCTTCAAGTGGCCCCATTGATACATATTTTTCAGCCTACCAAATACTGTCCAATTTTAAATTCTGCATATGTGTTACTAGAAATGACAACATGTATATCTTAAACATTATCTGCCCTAGAGTACATGTAGTGACTGAAATGTATTCCCATGTGCTAACAAACTGAAAATATTTCAAGGCAAGCCTGCTGACATAAGCCAGTAGAATTGTAGACTTTCCCAGGGTACAAAGAACTGTGAACCTTAGGTTCCAAGTGGCTTGAGTGGAGATGCTCTTGAATTCAACACTCTGTTTGGCAAATACCCCAGTGTCAGTTCATAACTGTGGCTATATGAGTAATTTTTTTTTATGTCCCAGACTCATAACCTATCGCCACTATCTCATCTGTCAGCTAACATTCCTTCTATTTCTCTGGGGTGTTTGTTACCAAGGTGATATTGCTAAGAAAGGGACTATATAATGTCAGAAATAATACATGTGTATTTATTGGGCATCTAGTCTTTGAGTAATTTGGGGAGCCAGCCAGATGCAGAGTAGTGCGTGCTGGGTTTTGTGTCAAAGGACCCAGGATTAAATCCTGGCTATATTGCTAACTACTTTTGTGACCTTGAGCAAGCTGCTGAGCCTTTGGGCCCAAATTTCCTCATCTGTAAAATGAGGGGCTATGAACTAGATAATCTGTAAGGTCCCTTACAGCTTTAAAGCTATGGTCTTGTGGTCTTTAGAGCAGTGACTTTAGTCACTGTTTTGAAATCAGTCTCTAAAAGCCCTGGATACACTATTAGCTTTTCAGTCTACTTTGGAAAAAGTAACCATGAGAAGTAGTCAGCACAATGGAGTCTCACTTATTAAATAATAATAATAATAGTTTTTCATACAGTTTCTGTGGAGCTTCACTGATAATATAAAGCACAAACTTTTATACAAGATGATAGTGACAATAATCATAACAATAACTATAATAACAATTAGCATTCATTTAGTGTTTTAAGGCTCAGAAACCACTTATACAAATATTATCTCATTAATTCCTCATAACAACCCTGGGAAGTGGGTCCTATTAATGTTCCTACTTTACAAATGAGAAAACTGAGGCAAAAAGAAGTGAAGTTGCACAGCTAGTAAGTATCTGAAGACAGTTTTGAACTGAGGTCTTCTTGACTCCAGATCTAGAGTTCTATGCATCACGTCAGCTCTAAAGAGTAAATGACATTTGCTAGATTATAAATTCTGAGAATATGGACTGTATCTTACTTATCTTTGTGTGTATCCCCTCAATGTCATAGGAACCTATATGCA